>NC_134495.1:26864577-26992077 GCF_040206685.1 Ascaphus truei
GAGTGTGGGGGAGAGAGAGTGTGGG
Organism: Ascaphus truei; assembly: GCF_040206685.1. Classification (NCBI taxonomy): domain Eukaryota; kingdom Metazoa; phylum Chordata; class Amphibia; order Anura; family Ascaphidae; genus Ascaphus; species Ascaphus truei. The sequence goes on from NC_134495.1 coordinate 26,864,603, forward strand.
GGAGAGAGAGAGTGTGGGGGAGAGAGAGAGAGAGTGGGGGAGAGAGAGAGAGAGTGGGGGAGGAGAGAGAGAGTGGGGAGAGAGAGAGTGGGAGAGAGAGTGTGGGGAGAGAGAGAGTGTGGGGAGAGAGAGAGAGAGTGTGGGGGAGAGAGGGGAGGAGAGAGTGTGGGGAGAGAGAGTGTGGGGGAGAGGAGAGAGAGTGGGGAGAGAGAGTGTGGGGGAGAGAGAGTGTGGGGGAGAGAGGGAGGAGAGAGAGTGTGGGGAGAGAGGGAGAGAGAGTGTGGGGAGAGAGAGAGTGTGGGGGAGAGAGAGAGTGTGGGGAGAGAGAGAGTGTGGGGAGAGAGAGAGTGTGGGGGAGAGAGAGAGAGAGAGAGAGAGAGAGAGAGAGAGTGTGGGGAGAGAGAGAGAGAGTGAGGTGGAGAGAGAGAGAGAGAGAGTGTGTCGGGGAGAGAGAGAGAGAGAGTGTGGGGGAGAGAGAGAGAGAGTGTGGGTTGAGAGAGAGAGAGAGTGTGGGGGAGAGAGAGTGTGGGGAGAGAGAGTGTGGGGAGAGGGAGAGAGAGTGTGGGGGAGAGAGAGAGTGTGGGGGAGAGAGAGAGAGTGTGGGGGAGAGAGAGAGAGTGTGGGGAGAGAGTGTTGGGGAGAGAGAGTGTGGGGAGAGGGAGAGAGTGTGGGGAGAGAGAGTGTGGGGGAGAGAGGGAGAGTGAGAGTGGTGGGGGAGAGAGAGAGAGTGTGGGGGAGAGAGAGTGGGGAGAGAGAGAGAGAGAGAGAGAGAGAGAGAGAGAGAGAGAGAGAGAGAGAGAGAGAGAGAGAGAGAGTGGGGGGAGAGAGAGTGTGGGGGAGAGAGAGAGAGTGGGGAGAGAGAGAGTGTGGGGAGAGAGAGTGTGGGAGAGAGAGAGAGTGTGGAGGGAGAGAGAGTGTGGGGGAGAGAGGGAGAGAGAGTGTGGGGGAGAGAGAGAGAGAGTGTGGGGAGAGAGAGAGAGAGTGGGGAGAGAGAGAGAGAGTGGGGAGAGAGAGAGAGTGGGGAGAGAGAGAGAGAGGGGGGGGTGGGAGAGAGAGAGAGAGTGGGGGGAGAGAGAGAGAGAGAGAGAGAGAGAGAGGAGAGGAGAGAGAGAAGAGGGAGAGAGAGAGGGGAGAGAGAGTGTGGGGAGAGAGAGAGAGTGTGTGGGGAGGAGAGAGTGAGAGTGTGGGGAGAGAGAGAGAGAGTGGGAGAGAGAGTGTGGGGAGAGAGAGAGAGAGAGAGTGTGGGGGGAGAGAGAGAGAGAGAGAGTGTGGGAGAGAGAGAGTGTGGGGAGATAGAGAGTGTGGGAGAGAGAGAGAGAGAGAGTGTGGGAGAGAGAGTGTGGGGAGAGAGAGTGTGAGGAGAGAGAGAGTGGGGGAGAGAGAGAGAGTGTGGGGGAGAGGGAGAGAGAGTGTGGGGAGAGAGAGAGTGTGGGGGAGAGAGAGAGAGTGCGGTGGAGAGAGAGAGTGTAGGGGAGATAGATATAGTGTAGGGGAGAGAGAGAGTGTAGGGGGAGAGAGAGAGAGTGTGGGGGAGAGAGAGTGTGGGGGAGAGAGAGAGTGTGGGGGAGAGAGAGAGAGAGAGAGAGAGAGAGTGGGGGAGAGAGAGTGTGGGAGAGAGAGAGAGAGTGGGGAGAGAGAGAGTGGGGAGAGAGAGTGTGGGGAGAGAGAGAGAGAGAGAGAGAAAGTGTGGGAGAGAGAGAGAGTGTGGGGGAGAGAGAGTGTGGGGGAGAGAGAGTGTGGGAGAGAGAGAGTGTGGGGGAGAGGGAGAGAGAGTTTGGGGAGAGAGAGTGTGGGGGAGAGAGAGTGTGGGGGAGAGAGGGAGAGAGATTGTGGGGGAGAGAGAGAGAGTGTGGGGGAGAGAGAGAGAGAGTGTGGGGGGAGAGAGAGAGAGTGTGGGAGAGAGAGAGAGTGTGTGGGGGGTAGAGAGAGAGAGAGAGAGTGTGGGAAGAGAGAGAGTGTGTGGGGGAGAGAGAGAGAGTGTGTGGGGGAGAGAGAGTGTGGGGGGGAGAGAGAGAGTGTGGGGGGAAGAGAGAGAGTGTGGGGGAGACAGAGGAGAGAAACGGTGGGTGACCACACACAGAGGGTGGGTGATACACAGAGAGAGAGAGAGGCTGGGTGAGTGACTGGGCTGGGTGAGTGGTTTTCTGGGTGAGTGGCTGGATGGGGCAGGGGTGACTGGGGTGGGTGGGTGAGTGACTGACACTGACTGGGGGTGGGGGGGTGACTGACACTGACTGGGGTGGGGGTGACTGACATGACTGGGGGTGGGGGGTGACTAACACTGACTGGGGGTGGGAGGTGACTGACCTGACTGGGGGTGGGGGGGTGACTGACACTGACTGGGGGTGGGGGGGGTGACTGACACTGACTGGGGGTGGGGGGTGACTGACACTGACTGGGGGGAGGTGACTGACACTGACTGGGGGTGGGGGGTGACTGACACTGACTGGGGTGGGGGGGTGACTGACACTGACTGGGGGTGGAGGTGACTGACACTGACTGGGGGTGGGGGGGGTGACTGACACTGACAGGGTGGGGGATGACTGACACTGACTGGGGGTGGGGGTGACTGACACTGACTGGGGTGGGGGGTGACTGACACTGACTGGGGGTGGGGGGTGACTGACACTGACTGGGGGTGGGGGGGGTGACTGACACTGACTGGGGGTGGGGGGGTGACTGACACTGACTGGGGGTGGGGGGGTGACTGACACTGACTGGGGGTGGGGGGGTGACTGACACTGACTGGGGGTGGGGGGTGACTGACACTGACTGGGGTGGGGGTGACTGACACTGATTGGGGGGTGACTGACAGGGGGGTGACTGACTGGGGGGGTTACTGACTTGGGGAGATATCTGACTGGGGGGAGGGTTACTGACTGGATGGGGGTTACTGACTGGGGGGGAGGTTACTGATTGGGGGGGTACCTCTGGTGTCACACACATACACATACTCCCATACACACCTACACATACTCCCATACACACATACATTCATTCACACACACACACATTCTCCCACACACACATACACATTCTCACACACACACAGGGGAGGAAAGGCCGCGACCAGCACCACGCTCCTCCCCCGCCCACCCGCGCCCATCTCCCGCTCGTGTGGGGGGCAGGCCGACATCCCCCCCCCAATCAGCAGGGTGGGTGGGAGGCACGTGGCGAGGTATCCCCCACTGGGCGCCCAAGGTGACAGTCAGCCCCGCCGTGGCCGCCACTGCCCTGCTCCCCTCGCCGGCATGTCACAGTGCACGGCCAAGCTGCAGGCTGCTTCTTCCCCCCCAGCCCCCGGCGGCATGAAGCTCGTGGGGGGGGGGGGGCAGGCCGACATCCCCCCCCACCTCATGCGGCGGCTGGCCATCATGAAGGTAGCTGGCGCTTGGGAGGCACGTGGTGAGGGCCGAGCCCCCCCCCTCAAGCCAACCGGGCTGCAGCAGAGGTGACCTCCCGCCCCGGACATCGATCGGTGGAGCAGGGGACAGGAGGAGGGGAAGGAGACCGGAGCAGGGGACAGGAGAGCTGCCGCGGTGGGGAGTAGGGAGCCATGTGGGGACCAGGGGGATCGCAGGGAAGGAGCAGAGGGGCCGCAGCATGGAGAGTACTTACCCTCCAACAGATCTCCAGGCAGAAAGAATGGCCGCTTTTGGGGGCGGGCCCATATAGAGCCTGGCCGCGCGCCCACAAAGCCTGGGAGCGCGCGCCAATCAGGAGTCAGGTAGGGGGAGTTTTTTTTTTTTTTTTTGCGCGAGCAGGAGAAATTTCAGCGCGAACGGGGGAATTTAAAAAAAAAACACATGTGCTGCTTTGGCCAATATTTACACGCACGGGGGTTAAATCCACCTGCCCCGGGCGAGTAAATGTATAGGATTGTCGAACACTGTATATATATATATATATATATATATATATATATATATATATATATATACATATACATATACATATATATATATATATATATATATATATATATATAGCACTGTGTGCTCATTTGCATGCATTTCCCAGTAATAATTCAATTTGCTATATGCTTTGCTGTGGAGGGGTTTTCTCACTTTGTTTTACCCACCATAACTTAACTATGTATATATACATACATATGTATATACACACACATATATATATATATATATATATATATATATATATATATATATATATACTCTTTAAATATGTGCATACAGTAAATACTTTCCTGATCTACAGACTTCTGAGTGCACTAATTTAGGGCTTTAGTGTCCCCTGCTGGTCACTTTTTCAAGTGTTTAAATATGATTATTTCCCTATGCACCGTCTCTCTTTTATACTGTATTATTTGGTGAGCAGTTTGTAACTGTTTTTTGAGAGATTGTATGTTGTTCAGCTCCTGTAGCATTATGACCATGAATCACCGTTGCTGTGTGAAACGCATAGGGAATTCTGTGTAGTAAAGACGTATCTTCCGGCTCTCCGCTTGTGCCTCTTGACCCTTGGAGTTCTTCTTCCTATTTTTGGGGCGTCTGTTTGCTGGACATGCAGCCACCGCCCAATTTCTTGCTACGCGACTCCTTCCATTTGTGGACCATTACTGCATTCAGCCTGTTTTTACTCATATGTAAGTGAGAATTGAATTGCCTGCACTTTTAATACTAATCTTGTTTTCTATATGCTTTTGTTTCCAATTTCTGTGTCATTCAAACTGCATGGTTTAACAAGAACAAACTCACAGCTACGAGAATATTCTCTATTGTAAGGCTACAGCATTTTTATTCTTGGATCTTTAAATTATTCTCTTCATGTAACTATGTAACTATTTTAAAATAATCTTTCTTCCCAAATACTTTTCATTGACTCTTTTTATTTATGATGAAAATTGCAAGTTACAGCAGAGTTCATACACGATATACAGTAGGTTTGTGCTAATGACTTTCTCGGATGTCGTCTTCTTTTGGAAAATGTTATTTTTTTCTCTTGGCAGACAAGCCTCTTCAATTAATTCTATTGTTATTCAGGCTCTGAAGCGGTACGGTAAAATCAACGTCCTCATCTGTAATGCAGCTGTTAACCCCTTTGTGGGTCCATTACTGGAGACTACTAAAGAAATATGGGATAAGGTAAATATTGGTATAAATAAAATATATATATTTTAAAAACATAGGCAAATGGTTATAATGAATAAAAGGAATGAATATTAACATATATGTAATATTGGTCAAATTTGCAATGTTCGGCAATCACTAGCAAAATAATTGTGGGGATTGTTTTTAAATGAAAACTTGAAGCGTGGTTTAATATTTGAAATACTGAGTTAATTGAGTATAAATGTTGTTATTGTTGGCATCTTGAACCAGGCATGTACATTACATAGAAAAGATGACAAGGGTATGGTATTAAGATGGACATCTGTATTCTGTGTGTATACAGTGGCGGAACCTTTATTCTAACTCGGCTTAGAGCCGCAAGTCGGGAGGTTTCCCGGCTTGCTTGATTTTTTCCCTCGGCGTGCCGCGCGTCATCGATGCGCGGTCACGCTTCATCGAAAGCGTGCACGCATGACGCGCGTGCCCAGGGATCCTCGAGGGAGCCCTGGGTTCCTCTAATGTGGGGGATGGCGGTGGGGGGCTTCGGGGGACCCGGTGGACCCGGAGAGGGGAGGGGGTGCCTCGATCGGAGGACCGATCCTCCGAGGCGCGCACGGGACACCTCGGCGCGCGCCCGGTATCTGTCGCGGCCGAGACCAGGCAAATGTTAGAATAAACTCAGCCGCGACAGTAGGTTACCAATTATTTGTGTTCAAGTATTACTGTATTGCCTCGATTAGAAGAAGCACCCTTTTCCCATTTTCACATCTGAAATTGGGATGCGTCTTAGAATCGATGATTACGACAGCGGGTGGGCGGCAGCAGGAGAAGACAATCAGACCGGAGCAGGAGGAGAGTGGCATAGGAGAATGACTGGGGAGGAGCACGCTGTAACACCGTAAGTTGACCGGTGTATGACTTCCGGTGTTACAGTGTGCTCCTCCCCAGCGGTTATCCTATGCCACTCTCTTCCTGCTCCAATGTCGCCAGATGTCTTAACTTCATTCCTCCGCTTACATGGACCTCTCCTGCCGCCGCCTGCCCGCTGTCAACTTCATTCCTCTGCTGACATGGACCTCACCTGCCACTGCCGGTTAATCTGGTAAGTGAGAAGAAAATTTCCTCGATTGTAAGTACTACATCATTGGCCCATCTTACAATCAATGGCGCCTAATCGAGGAAATACGGTAATCCTATATTTTAGGCACTCTTGCATTAATTATAATTTAATTATTGCAATGCTAAACAAAAACAATCATTTTAACTCACTCAATGACAGAAACTCATGGAACCTATGGCATCTGTAAAATTACTCCTCTCATGGGATGGCTTTTGTTCCTCAGCATTTTCTATTTTTTAATTGTGCTTACATCCTGGCCACAGAGAAAAACCAAAAGCCAGGCACACAGAGAACATATTAATTAGTGCATCACAAAGATGCTAAACCGGTATAAAGAACCTTCAGGGTGACCCTGATGAAGATACTTTACTAGGTGAAACAGTACATTAATTACAGTACATATTAGTAATGTCATTGTACTGCAAGTGTGCTAGGCTTTACTATATACCAATTGTGCTCATTCTGATCTACAAAGACCACATACTTTGCTCTTTGCACACTTCATGTTCTTCAGTTAAGATTGTTTTTACTGAATTATTTTGCATTTCACTCATTTAACACTGCTTAGTGAATCTGGTCACTTTCAATTTCTCTTCATTTCAGGTTCTTGGAGTGAATGTTACGTCATATTTCCTAATGGCAAAACTGGTTGTTCCACATATGCAGAAACAAGGGTAAGAGAAGGCACACACGTGGATGTGGCTTGATAAAAAATAATGCATTATAATGTGTTTGAGGTGTTTACCTATGGAAGACTCAGTAGCTATTGGCATAATGAACGCAAACAGATGCCCATTATATTTGTATAATATACGAAAGAAGCTAAATATTCATATTTATTTATAATACATTTGTGTTGTGGGATATTATAAAAAGCAGGCCAGGGATGGCTCTCTGTTCTTAGCTTCTTAACCACTGGACATTCTTGAATAATATGTTACCAATCTTGATCTACCTTGTCCCTCCAGGAGAGCACTGTTTAGCAAATGCCTGTCAACTCTCACAATTTTCTGTAAGTCTCACAGATTTGCAGTCAGTCTCTCTGTTAGAAAAAGTGATTAAATAGACTTTGATGAAGTCTCACTGATAACATTTAGGACTTTCCCACTCCATTGAATGCAATGTGTGGGTACACAAACCATTTATCTCACAGATTTTGGTCTTAGAACGTTGACATGTCTGACTCTGTTTACACTGTGCGTACAGAGTGAAACCAAATAGAGGAATAAATAACCCTGCTCTACAACAATGTATGCTCTCAGTTAGTCAAGGTCATGATAATGAGAACATGATAAGATCACTTGTTGGTAGCTCTCAAAATACACATACTTTGAAAAATAATTATTTTAAGTCTTTTCATCTTACCAAGTTACATAGTACTGCTGCGGCCAAGTTTATTCGAGCATTTGCCCGTTCTTGGCCGCAGCAGTAGCCTGGCGCGCGCCCGAGAGTGACGGGCGCGCGCCGAAGCAGCGGAAGAGCGCCCTCCGATCGGGGCGCTCTCCCTACCGCTGCCGGGTCCGCCGGGTCCCCCGGAACCCCCTGCCGCTGTCCCGCGATCGCGGGATACCAGGGCTCCCTCGGGGAGCCCCTGGACGCGCGTGCAGGGGGCGCACGCTCCCGAAGACGCATGACCGCGCGTCTATGACGCGCGGCACGCCGAGGGGCGGCCACTAGCAAGCCGGGAAATCTCCCGGCTTGCGGTACCGGCCACACTCTAATAAAGTGTGTCGGTAGTGTAGAGGAGGATAACAGATACTGTACTTATCCTATATTTCTATTTACAGTACAGAGGCAGCTGTCTGTGTTAGGCCACTTGCCTTGGAAAATCTATGACCATCTAACAGTAGCTTGTGAGATTGTCCACAGAAGGCTGTAATGGCCCATCAAATTAACACAGCTGGGGTCCCAGCATTTGAATGGGACTCACAACCTGGTAGTAGTCACACAGCATGAGTCCCATTCAAATACAGGGACACCCGCTGTTTATCTGATCGGCCATTAGTCTGACTGCAGACATTTTTGAAGGTTCTTCAGAAATCACCCAGGATTGGATGGGTTTTAGTACAGAATTCTCAAGGCAAGTGGTCTAAAAGCTGTATATTGACCCAGTGGAAGCAAACCAAAAAGCCCAGTGAAATCTAATCTAATGATATCTCATAAGAGAAAAATAAATTCATTCCTGACTCCAAATATTGGCAATCAGATTACTCCCTTGATCAACATTTTTGTTTTACTCTGTGCCCAGGACATACTTGAAAACGAGAGGTAACTCTCAATGTATTACTTCCTGGTAAAATATTTTATAAATAAATAAATAAATAAATAAACATCCTTCCAATGTTTACTTATTTGGTATAACCTTGTATATCTTTCCTTCATATAAAGATGTCCAACATTTTTTGTAGATATCTATTTTATCTACCATCACAGCCTCCATGGGTAATGAATTACACATTTGGACTGCCCTTACTGTAAATAACTATTTCCTTTGTTGCTGGTGACATCTCCTTTCCTCCAACATTAAGGAAGGACCCTGTGTTGTTTTTATTGCCCTTGGGATGAATAGTTCTTTTGAAAGCTGTATTGTCCCCGAATATATTTGTATATAGTTATCATATCCCCTCTTAGACACCTCTTTTCTAATGGTAACAAATCTAATTTAGCTAGCCTCTCCTCAAAAGTCACATTATCTATCCCCTTCATTAATTTGGTGGCTCTTCACTGCACTTTGTCTAGTTCCATAATGTCTTTTTTATGGAGTGGTGCCCAAAGTATATTTCATATTCAAGGTCTGATCTTATTAATTCTTTCTAGATGGGCATAATTATGCTTACTTCCCTTTCATCGATTGCCCATTTAATGCAAGATAAGATCTTATTTGCCTTTGCAGGTACTGCATGACATTGGGCACTATTGCTAAGCCTGCTGTCTACCACCGCGGTGCGCAAACTTGGGGAGCGCGTCCCCCAGGTGGGTGGGAGATTTGTCTGGGGGGGGGCAGTTGCAGAGGTCCTGCGCTCTTCCCCAAGGCATTTAAAATAAATGCCAGGGGACCACGCGAGGCCTATGCAACCTCTACTTACCGTGGTTCAGCCGGCTCTGGACGTCTGACCATGGGTCATGTGACATCACGATTGCCACGGTAACGTGGCATCAAATGACGCTGCGGGTCATGTGATGTGACATGACCCAGGAGGGGGGCGTCCAGCAGGGCAGGAACGGGGGCGCGCAGCAGAAAAAGTTTCATCTCCTAAATGTATCTCCATTCAATTTGTAAGTTGCCTGTTTATTCTTGTTCCCCAAATGCATAACCTTTCATTTATCTGTATTAAACCTCGTCTGCTTTTACCTGCCCAAGTTTCTAGTCTAGCCAAGTTCTTCTTGTTCGAAATTATGCCATGCTCTGATTTTACTACCTTACACAATTTAGTGTCATCCGCATAGATGGAGATTTTGCTCTCTATGCCAACCTCAAGGTCATTAATGAACTAGTTAAAAAGCGGAGGTCCCAGCAGGGTCGGCTTAATGGCTTTTCTGCTGCACCGAGTGCCGTGGTTACAGAGTCCCCACATTCTCCCCCACAACAATTAAAATGATTGCCAAGGGGAGAGCGCAGGGCATCTGTAACACTCTTACTTTCTCCTCCCGACATTGCGTCTCCTTTCGGCATCTCCCCCCATCATTATGGCTCTGTGACATCAAATGGTGCTGCCATGACAACGGAACACCACGTGTAATGCTGGTGCCATGTACTGTAGCGTCACATTGATTTGACATTGGACGTATTGTGGCACCGCGTTGCGGTCATGGGGGTAGTGGGTGGTCATGCCAATTCAACGCCATTTGACGTTTCTGAGCCATAATGAGAAGAGCATGGCCCTGGGTCTCAGTACAAATCCTTGAGGTAGTCCACTCACAAATTAAGCCCTACCTGAAAAAGTTCCATTTATGACAACTCTCTGTCTATCCTTTAACCAGTTTTCAATCCAGGTGCAAATATTTTTACTGAGCTCAATTTGCTTTATTGTGTACACTAACCTCTTGTGTGGAACTGTATCAAAAGCTTTTGGAAAATCTAAGTATCATAGACCAGCGGTGCGCTACCCTCTGAACTACTAGTCCCAGCCTGGGCCGCTCAGTGAGCACTAACCTCATTTCAAGATTGTCAGTGTACCTCAATATTGCAAGATGCCTCTTCAGATCAGCAATCTGAAACTCTATAGAGACAATCAGCTCACACTTCCTACAGTGGTACACGTGGCACGATGTGCTTTGAGTGGCATTCTTAATCCTGCTCATTGTTGCAACTTTGGAGTTAAAAGCGCTAACAATTTAGTGTACTTCAATATACTATACCTTGGTTCACACCTTCCTTGTTCCAACTGCTTCTGTTTCAAAATCTACACTTAGCAATTAAAATCAAACAGTAATCCAATCATACACTGGCGACACACTTTATTCAAGCTCGGCTAGTCCCACGAATTCGGGTATACCCGGGTGTATTGAGGTTTGTGACTGTTTTCTGCCCGAGTGCATTGGGTTATTTTCCAGGCAGGGATTGAAGCATTTTATTCCCGCTGGCTGCAATACTGCACAGTATATATATATATACTGCATTACAATTCATGAATTTATGCCATCTGGTAGACACGCGAAGCATTGCAGCCTATTAAATCCTGATCATTATCATTTAACAGATCAGCCGCCCGTCAGCCAGGCATGAACCCAGGCTGGGAAGGCAAATGCAACGGGGCTTGTCAGAGGTGAGGAGCGGCGCATTCCAGGTATCTGCCAGGTACATACTGGGTATTTGCTCGAATAAAGTGTGTCGGTGCAGTACAGATCAGGACATGCAATCTTATAAAAATATTTTTTTATAAGTGTAGGAGATGTGTGCAGAGATTTAAAATAGGTGACTGCTTTTGGAAAATAAAGGTGGGGTTTTATTTTGCTCAAAGCTGTATCATAAAATATTACTTTTGTTCAGCATATGCGTAAACAAATATAAAGATACCTAGCTCCGCATGGAGTGCTGACTGCACAGAGCTTAGTTGCTAGCTGTGGGTTGGGGGACTAAGCCCCTTACCAAACAATAAACCACAAGTTCAAACTGAGGTCCCTGCCTTCCTCCTTGTTGGGGTAGGGGTTCTGAAGGTTCAAGCTGCAGGGTGGTCTCTCCTCTCTTGAAAGATCCAGAACCTTGCTGGATCAGAGAGAGCAGCAAGGTCACTCTTGTGCGGTCCAAGTGCACCCAGCTTCCTGAATCAGAGAGTCTCTGTGTAGTCACTATTGCAGGGTTTTTTAAGTCTGCTAATGAGCCAAGTGGAAACTGAATAATTGCATCAGGCTACAGATTAACCAGCTTTTCCAGCAAAGCCATTAGACAGGGGAAGTTCTATGTCAAAAAAAGTACATTCATATGTTTTCCAAAATGTGAGCACTTTTTGAAACAAAACAGATTAATTGCACATTGAACATATCTAATATCAACATAACAGAGCATTTCAATTCACTACTTTTGCACATTTCCAGACAATCTAAATATCTTTGTCAAGCACTGAAATATGAAAGTGCTAATTTTCTGAATATTGCCCTTTATTGTAGTCTATAATTATGATAAGATCTACTGTATACTGTATATATTATTCTTATGACTGTCTTTTTTTATTTATAGGGGTGGATCTATTATTATATGTACTTCTCTTGCAGCTTTCAGACCACATCCGGTAAGTCATGCTGTCTTAACTCTCTCTGTCTCTGTCTCTCTCTCTCTCTCTCTCTCTACACTGTACATAGACACATGTAAACTATACATAAACACACACACGTAAATTGTACATACACATACACACACATATACATTACATACACACACATAAGTGTACTGAACATACTGTATATACACACACAAACAGGTACACATATACTGTACATAGACACTGTAAGGCCTTGTCCAGGGTCGTTGCTGGCGTGCGGAGGCGCGCTGAGGCTGAGGGAAAGCGGGTGCATTCCCTGGCCTTAGACAGCGCGCCGTCCGGGGGCGTGTCGGCGGGCGGGCCAGTGACGTCACGGAGCTTGTTCGCCCTCATTGGGCGAAACGCTCACGTGACCGGCCCTGCTCTCCGGCAAGCGCTTGAATTTAAAATTTACCTAAGACCTATGCTTCCGCACGCTTGCGGAAGCATAGGCGAGCCCCTTGCAGCTGTAGGGGCTCACTGGTAAGTACCAGCGCGCGTCAGCATGGGGCGCTGACCATGCCCGAGGCCTAAGACATGTGCAGAGGTACATTCAGGGAAAAAGTTTTGAGGAAATTAAAATATGGCTTTATTCAACATGTGACTTTAAACAAGGCAAAGCATATGAAATAAACAAATACACATCCTATCCCTGTGTAAGAGCTAACACTTCCCCAGTCCCTATCTGCAAGACTGGGAGGAAAACCCCCTTAATAGCCTATCAACCCAGAGTCTCAAGAGGAACCTCAAAGCAGGTGGCACTTTATGTCAGTCTCTGGGTCTGGATAGTTGTCTGCTTGAGGGGCCAGCCTCTGGCAGGTTCCTGAGTCCTCTGTGTATAGAAATAGAGGTTTGGTCAACTGATGTCTTGCTGTCAGCACACAACCCTTCTGTGTGCTCATGACTCTCTCCTCTGTCAGCACAGTTGTGACTGTGCTCAGGAGTCTCTCTCAGCAGTTTCCTACAGGATGCTTTTCTACAGCTCTGATTAGCCAGGTGGAGACTGGTTAATTGTCTTTAGTTGAAATTAACCAGCTCCCTGCTGAATTCCTCAGACCACTGAGGTTTCTAGTGAAGCCTCATTGAGACAATGTTAATTCCCTGTTACAGACAGAAATCACACACACATGTATACTGTACATAGTATGACATAGTCCAAAGATATTAGGCAGCTTTCTGCCCGGTTTTAGGTCAGAAAGTGCAGGAATAGTGCAAAATAATCCGTTCTACAGCTTCCATTAACTCGGGTTGGTGGATGGAAAATCCAGACCACAGTTTACAATGTGTCTAGTTCTCCCTCACCTGCTCTCCTGATCACTAGAACCGGTATTTAGAGCAGAGAGGGTTGCTTTTCACTCTCTCTTCTTAGAGCCTGGAGGCTGGGGGTATCGCTGCTCCCCTGCATCCAGTTCGGGGAGGACGCCCCCTTCAAGTATCGCAGTTCCAGAATATTTGCCTGGACACTTGGGCCCGAGTTCCCCACCACGAACAGATAAGCCAAAGAAATGTTTATTACTGTGTCTAAAGAATGTATGCTGTATCTACTGACCCTAAATGAGAGGGTATTGTTTTAAGCTGGGAAATCAGGTTAGTTGGCCCAGCAAAAGTTAGAGAGGCTGATTCTGCTGTGTAGTTAGATCCCTGAATCAGATAGGATTTCTTTATATGATTTATTTTTGTTTCTTAAAGTGACAGTGTGTGAAATATTATAACAGTGATATGAGTAAATTGCTGAAGGTTAATATCTGAGTGCCTTCTGCCTACACCTACTAAAGCTGCAGTCCCTTACTGGGATGAAAATAAAGCAGACAGAAGCCTGAGTTAAACAACGTAATGCTTTGTATGATCCGGTTATTCATATAATCAACCCTAGAAGACTGTCGGGAAGATCCCTGACAGATGTCAGCGCTACAAAGAGGGGCGTTTGTCACAATAGACAGACACAAACACACGTATACTGTACATAGACACACACACAGACACACACATGTATACTGTACATAGACACATACACACACACACACACATAGACACACACACACTGTTCATAGACACAAACACACACAAATATATGCATATCATTTTACAGGAACAGTGATCATGCCCTAAAGGCTTAGGGGCGTATTCTAGTAGTTTGATGAGTTTTCTGCTACATCGCAAGGTTTGGCATGTTCTTGTCCGTTGAGTTATCATGGTATTCAGAAAGAATCTGAACCCCTCTCAAACCATGCTGTGGGAAAATGCCCAAACCGTTCGGCGAAACAGCAAACTCACCTGAGATTTTTTCTAAGTTCTCCCCCGTACGATCTGGCTGCAGAGCTGCATAGAGAGTTGCACAGAGAGAGTCACCTCTCCCTTCAAATCTCTCGGAAGCAATCACAGTGTTTTTACTTTCATTTTAATACTTGTGTGCATGAGCAGGGGGTCTCTGGAGCAGAACACGTTGATTTCAGGTCCCAGGATACAGCCCCGATATGGGGTGACGGTAACTCCTATGTTCAACTACCCCCTTCCTCCACCCCCTCTGCCCCCAATAAACAAGCTATTGAAGTTTAACTCCTTTATTGCTTTAGTGGCTAGCTACTAAGGTAATGAAGCTTTTCTTATTTTAATTTTAATACTAGTGTGCATGAGCAGGGGTCTCCGGAGCAGAACCAAATTGATTTCTGGTCCAGGGAACCCCTGCTTCTAGAGATACAGGCCCCGATATGGGGTGCCTGTATCCTCATGCAATGTTTAAATACACCACGTCACGTGACAATGTATTACAAGAAAAGAAGAAAGAGGATTGGTTTTACCTGATGCAGAGGCTCAGGGATCATTGCAGAAGATCACGTCGCCGATCAAGAGCTTCCTGATATGCCGGGATCTGGAGGGTGAAGACTTCTAAAGATAAGAAAAATATAAAATCTATGTAATTTTATTTTATCAGGTTTTTGTATTGTATTTTTTTGTTAATGTTTTTGTTTGCCCATTGACAGCTAATGTATTTATCTATGCCCCATTAGGGTATATATAAATACAGTGACAGCCAATGAATTTTTTGGCAAATGGTTGTTTTGAGTAAATTGTTATGTTTTCTTAGGTTTTGTTTTTGTTACATTTTAGGATTGTTTAGGCATTTAATTTAGTTAATTGTTCTGTTGGTTAGGGGTTTGATTAATTTAATTATTCAGGTGATTTGGTATTAGATGAATTTTATTCTTTTTGTGTTTTGGTGTTAGATTAATTTTATTGGTGTGTTTTGGCTTTTTTTGTTCTTTTCTTCTTCTGGTGTTTAGGTGCTTGGGTATTTCTTTTATTGTTGTGTCTTTGGCGCTGTATTTTTTTTTTTTAGGTTACCTTTTGACTGCTATAGTGTCTTATCATGGCCATATTATATGGGCATGATGTACCACTGTGCCAATCAATGGGAAGAGGGTGGGGATATTTGCCTTGGGGTGGGTGGTTAGGCCGCCTTTGTTGGTAGCGGGGGAAGGGGGTTAACCCCTTAATTAATTTAGCGGCTAAGGTGATTAAGGGATTAGGGGCCATTAGATTTTATTGTTTATTGTTCTTTTCCGGCCAATGGAGGACATGGATGCAGAGGATGGTGATGAGGACAACCTTCATCCTGACAGAGGTAAGTAGAAGTTTTATTTTCTTTCTGCTGACTGGCTAATGTTTTATTTTGATGGGCAAATGCACTGTTATCCATATCTGGATAACAATAATTTTGCCCATTATGGCACTGTAATGTTATGGTTTTTGTGGGTAGAGGTGGTGTCCATTCCTTGACACTGGGGTTATCTTTGCTCCCATTGAGGGCATAGGTAACCATACTGGCAATGAATGGGTTTAATAACTAATATTGTGTTTGTATTTTGTTTGAATGTTTATTGTGGGTAGCGGGGGTGGGTGAAGGTGGCATTTGACCCGCAGTGGGTGCTTATACCTACCGGGTGGATAACGGGAAGGGTTAACCCCTTCATTAACTTTGCGGTATTAACAACTAAGGTAAAAATGAAGGGGTCAACTCCTCCCACAAGCCCCCCATAAGGCCTAAATACCCACCGTGGACTAAATACCACCTTCACCCACCCCCGTTACCCACAATAAACATGGCATTGGTATTTAACCCCTTCATTTCCTTAACAGTTTGCTGCTAAGTTAATGAAGCTGCCTCTTAATTTATTTTTATTGCACCGGATTGATACCGGGGCTCTCTGGTGCTGGTATTAATGTGTATCAGCTCCGGAGAGTCCCGGCATCTATCCGATGCAGGAAAAATGCATTTTTTTCTAAGTCCCTCTCACACATCCTTTCTCTCTCTAACAATCTTTGATAAAATCACAATTCCAGCGCCCCGATGAGAATATCAAGGCTACTGGAATTGCAGGATTTTCTAAATATTGCAAGCTTGGGCTTCTCGCCAGCTCCCATGCAATGTATTTGGCCAGGAGCCAGAAATCACGTTAAAATGCTTTCCCCGCACGATTTCACCAACTCACCGTGGCTTTCTGAATAGCAACCTTGCAAATTTTTGAGAGAATTACACAAAATCCTCTGAGTAAGTCATCGAGGCTACTAGAAAAGACCCCTTAGAGTTTAACTTTAGTGCACAGTACACATATAAAAAAGAGGTTCACTTTATTCAGGGTAGTGACACAAGGGCAGCGCCTTCTTTATAATTATGATTAGAAATGGTCATTCACCCTTCACCATTTAAACCTCACTTAAACACAGCACTAGTATTTGCATACAATAAGACAATTAGTTTCATGGGTTAATCCCACCACTGCGAATAGCTATTGCTCATACAGAGCCATATTTGCTAAGTTATGCTAAATTATATACACTTGCATTTGACCAGATTTCAAAGAATGAACTGATAAAATTATGTTGTATTGGTATTTATATAAAAATAAAAATCTGTTGAAATAAGGAGATATATGTACAGTATCACATGTTATAAATATGCATTTTGTTTTTTCTATGAGTGCATTCAATAAAACAATTTGGACTGATGCAGTATGAATCATTACATTAGGTTCAGAAAAGCAAAAGCCATTTGTGGAATATTTGATCGCACGGTGAAGGTAATAATGAAGGTCTCAGCCCCTTACTTGTTTTGTGACCACAGCAAGATATCCTCTCTCTCACAGTATTGAATTAATGACTTATCATGGTAAGACTTGCAGCTAGTTATCAGTGTAGAGCAGCTGTAGAAAGCTGTGATAAGCTAATGTAGGCAATCTTGTGTGGTCACAGGAATAATACCAGGCTATCTCTATCAGGCTATATGATATCATGCTATCCCTATCAGGATATCCCTTAATTTATGTGTCATTTAGCTTGTTTTTTAACCTCACTTATTCAAACTGTCTAAAAAAAATGTACTACAGTATGTATTTATTAATAGATGATAAGCAATGTAGGTGCAACTGTCCCTCTTTGTATGAACTCAATGGTACAATACCCATGTTTCCCCTTTATAGCCCTCATGGTCTGTCAGGATTTTAGTATACTGCAACACAAGTTATTTTCCTCCGAGGAAAATCAAGCACATACAGAAATTTATATCTATTTCTCTTCTGTTATTTTCAAATCCTTATTCACCTTCCTTTATTTTCTTTTTATTTTACTTAGAATTTCGGTGCGTATTGCGTAAGTAAGACAGCACTACTTAGTCTCACCCAGGTGCTGGCAATGGCATTGCAGCCGATGAACATTCGAGTGAATGGTCTGGCATTCGGAGGAATCAACACACGTTTCAGTAATGTGGTAAGTGTGAGGGAGCAAAATAAAAGTGTAATGAATAAAAAGATGTGGATAACCTTTACTTAATATGTCCCATTTGTGTTTTGTAGTTTAGAAAAACACCCAAGCAGGAGAAAGAAATGATGACATATTATGGCATACCTAGGTATGAGAACATACTTTAACGGAGTTATCATCAGATCTCGAAAAATCAATGTGACGGAGTTATATAGTTTGTGTGAGTATATATATATATATATATATATATATATTATATATATATTATATATATATGTGTGTGTGTGTGTGTGTGCGTGCGTGCGTGCGTGCGTGCGTGTGTGTGTGTGTGTGTGTGTGTGTGTGACTGTGTGTGTGTGTGTGTGTGTGTGTGTGTGTGTGTGTGTGTGTGTGTGTGTGTGTGTGTGTGTGTGTGTGTGTGTGTGTGTGTGTGTGTGTGTGTGTGTGTATGGATGTGTGTGTGTATATATGTGTGTGTATATATGTGTGTGTATATATGTGTGTGTATATATGTGTGTGTATATATGTGTGTGTATATGCATGTATATATATATAGATATAGATATTATAAAAAACTAAATGCGCAAACTAACACAATAAAACATGAAACATGTACCAGTGAATACTGCCACAGTGTTTTAACTACCGTAATTTCCAGACTATAACCCGCAACTTTTTTCCCACGCTTTGAACCTCGCGGCTTAAACAATGACGCGGCTAATATATGGATTTTTCCCGCTTTCAATTTTTTTTTTTCCAAAAAACACATTCTGTGACGTCCTCAGTTTTTTGGTGGCCTGAAGCTTTCATTAGACCCAGGGTGGGCAACCCTTTCGCCATTCGCCACTTGTGGCGAATTGGGAGTCAAAGTGTGGCGAATTGAGTAACCACAATATAAGGGTCGACCTCCCCATTCAGCCCGCTCTCCCCACTCCCCGATCAGCCCGCTCTCCCCCCTCCCCGATCAGCCCGCTCTCCCCCCTCCCCGATCAGCCCGCTCAGAGAACTGCAGGCAGCAGCGCGCTCTAGCATTGAGGCACCTGCGGCACCGGTAGGCACCTGCAGCATATAGACATGTGCGGCTTATTTATGTTCAAAATAATATTTTTTTTTAAATTCAGTGGGTGCGGCTTATATTCAGGTGCGCTCAATAGTCCGGAAAGTACGGTATACACAATAGTACTATATATGGAACAAAAAAGAGAAACACAGGCGCAAACAATGATAAATAACTAATATACAGAGTACCAGAAATAAAATAGACTGGGGACAATTGCTGATATCTATAGATGAAGTCTCTGAATAAATGAGAAAGAAACAGAATATGGTGAACTACGCTTGTATTCTTTTAACTGCACAAAAGTAGAAGAAATGCAGGAAAACGGCGGTGCATCTGCTGCTGCTGTAGAAGATTTTAGACCACAAACTGCAAACTATAGTTTGCAGTTTGTGGTCTAAAATCTTCTACAGCAGCAGTAGATGCACCGCCGTTTTCCTGCATTTCTTCCACTTGTTTCCTGGTAGGAGCACGCTTGACAGGACCAGGATATCCCCAAGGTCAGCAGTGAGTAATTTATTTACTTCATTCATGTGATCAGTCCCACACACGGTTACCTAGACAACCACATAAGATTTACCTATATGGCTAGTGGCAAGTCTATGGGAGTGTGTTTCAACATTGGACTATTTGGAATCCTGGTCTCATGAACTGTCTTATGCTATGAAGATGTTTATATAATATATTATGATTCAACATTGCCTACTCCTGGTTAGCATCACAAGTGGGAATTAACCCTCCCCTTTCCTTTCTAAACTGCGCAAAAGTAGAAAGCTACTTACAAAGTAGCAGGTAAATCAGGCATGTAGGATACATAAAATCCTCTCCTCCCTGCTGATCTGTATGGTGGTCTATCCTGGCTCCATGTGGAACGCCGAGACTCCTCGCGTTGACACAGATACGTCCGCAGCTGCCTTCCGATACTCCTTGCTAGCCCTCAAGTCTCGCAGGATTGCGAGCGTGACATCACAGCATATAAATCCACTGACGGGGAAGCAGGGGATAATGTCCAGCCAGCAGATAATATTATAATAATACTGGATAATAAATGCTGCCAGTCCAGAGAATAGGGAGAGCCTATGGAAATGTTCTTAAAGCCTCCACCCGATGCGTTTCGTCTTAATGAAAAGACTTCGTCTGATGATTCCCCTGACAAAGTCTTTATATTAAGACGAAACGCGTAGTGTGGAGGCTTTAAGAACATATATATATATATAAAACACACACAAAGATGTAGCGCTAAGGTGGAATAAATGTGAATAAAGGTGAAAGATATTAAATATTAAACTTAAATTGTGGAATAATTATATATTAAACTATACTATACATTGAAATTAACCATAACGTGACCAGTGAAAAAAAATATATATATAAAAGGATAAGTCCAAAAATGTTCCACTTGGTGAAGATACAGAGAGGGAATAGTCACAACAAACAGATCCTAGGGGCACTTTGCAGCTTCATATGAAGTGGAATAGCCAACCACTATAATACCTAAGAACAAAAAACAAAAAGAAGCGCAGGTTCCATAGCATGTAACTGTATAGCATAATAATGCATTTAATAAAACAAGCATCCCCAAGGAATTGCACTTACAGGATTAAAAAACAGACACTCATTGGAGAGAAATCTCTGTTGGGAATCAACCACGGGGGTGGGGGAGTCCGGAACAAACAGGGTGCACCTGATTAGATGGTACCCACATATAGCTCCTGCCACGAGCTGGAGCTGATCCGCTGTGTCCGCTGCAAATTTAGACACGTGAGGACTTACCGGCATCTGCATTTCTCTACTCTTTCCGCTCGTAGACTTCTTGTGAGGTTATTATTAATAGGGCTCAGATATTAAGTGAGGTTAGTAGGAATATTATAAAATAAATAAAATAATAATTGATAAATTATAATAATGTATTTACAATGTATAATTTATCAATTAATATATAAATTATACCATATCATACAGGAATAGAACCCTTGATCTTTCATATGCTAGACCAATTCTATACCCCCAAGCCACAGAGATTGTGTGATGTCAAAGGCTCTAAAGCATACTTAACATATTGTACACAGTGCAGTTCACCGCCCTGTGCTTCAGAGGTTAAGTATATTTATAGTCAGTGACATCACACCAATGTTGTTGTGTAGCAGGTAAAGAATTGGTCTAGTAAGTGATGGACGGTCCTGAGTTCAATTTCTGCATGTGTATTATATAAAATGTTTTCATTTTCATTTCATGTTCAACTCCCACATAGTGTGAGGATGTGTCTATTAGCACATGGTGTAGGGGGATGTGTGTGTCATGTGACCCACCTCCTTTGCACTCGAGAAGTCCACAGTAGAGAGCCGAGAGCTGCAGACAGGAGAGAAATGCAGATGCCGGTAAGTCCTCGCGCGGCGAAAGGAGGTGTTTTTAAATCGGGAGCCATGTTTAGACCGCATTATAAGCAGATCCGCATTGTAGCGGATCGCACTATAACAGGGTTGAGCTGCATATATATATATCAGTATTTTTTTTTGTTTGTACAACACCATTTACATTTGCTACTGGTTGGGATTTTACTGTATGTCAAAACATTGACTTATATATATAAAGATACCCTAAATCAGGGGAGCACAAACATTTGATGCTGCGTCCCCCGGTCTCGCGCTCTCTCTCCTACCTGGCATCCACATCAAAGGATGCTCCGGGGTCACGTAATGTCAGGTCACGTGACCCGCGGCATGAAATAACGCCAGTGACGTCACATGACCCCGCGGCGTAATTTTATGCCATGTTGCCATGGCGATGCGTCTGAATCCTGGAAAAGTTTTATGTTGCAGAGGCCTCATGAGATCCCCTGGCATTAATTGAAATGCCTTGAGGAGGAGCGCGGGACCTCTGCAACTGCCCGTGCCCCCCCAGACAAATCTCCCACCCCCCCCAGTTTGCGCACCGCTGCAATGTTGTTTTCACAAGTTATTGGGACATAGCTTGTTTGCCCAAGGCAAAATATCAAATATTTGTCTAAAACTCAATCCAATATTAGCAATTATACATAAAGCACATAAACATAGTAATCTTGGTTTGACCTGTATATTCCACCTCTGTGTAATATCCACCTCCCACTTTTTCGATATACTATACTGTACGTTCTTCAATGTTATGCAAAGTTAATGCATACAACTGTCTAGAGTCGCTTAATGCGGAGACTGTAAATTTTTGCACACACCATGTTATCTCACTGTCTAGGAATATTTCACTGAAAATGTGTTAAATCTAAAGTTCATTTAGCTACATTTGTATCCTTTTGATACTTTGCAAAACATTTAGAAATAAATTATACAGGAAAAAACAAAAATAAAAATGCGCCAAATGGGATGTAACTGTGAATATGGGCTATGTGTTAAAGCAAATTGCAAAAAAACAAAAACAAAAAACATGTGACATGAACCAGTCCGGTGTGTATACTGTAGGGTCTTGCTAACAGTAGTAGATGAGTAAGATAGCCACAACCCAATAAATGACGCAGCTTCTTGAATCAGGGAACCCCAGTCCCTGATAAGACCGTAACAGCAAAGAAGAAAAAAGTTAGAAGCGCAGTCAAAATGGGGTTGTGGTCAAACTAAACACCTTTATTAAAAATCGTGTCCCAGGGATCACCCTCTAGGACAACAAAAACATAATGATCAATACATAAATGATAATGTTAAAAACTGTGCAGATGAAGCTGTTGTGCAATTGCACTCAATGGGTCTCCAAAGGGTTAAAAACGGGAATAACCCGGTAGAAAGTCAGAGTCCTGCAAGCTGTGCACTGCCCGGGCAGGATTTGGTATAGTGGGGTACCCCAGGGTTGAGCCAATGCTCAATATGCTCACCCTGAATTCACTGCTGGTCCGTGGGGGTCCGGTAGTTTCCTTCAATCCCGAAATCTGCTCCGGTACACGCTGCACAGATGCACGATGGCACACGATACCACACAGACCTCCGGGTGTCCGGGTCTGATGTCACTTCCGGCTGTGACGCACAGACCCTTCCCGGTAGTCTCTGGGCTGCGTCTGTCAGCTCTCCTCCTCCTGGTGGTTGCCGATGAACAGGCAAACAAGCTTGATCAGGTGCTACTGGCTGGAGCCCAATGTATGATGTTACTTGCTCCGCTCCACTGCACTGAATGAGAGCTAACACCCTATGCTCCTCCTCCTATGCGTTTTACCATTAGATGGCTTCTAATGGTGAAACGCGTAGGAGGAGGAGCATAGGGTGTTTGCTCTCATTCAGTGCAGTGGAGCGGAGCAAGTAACATCATTAGAAGCCATCTAATGGTAAAACGCATAGGAGGAGGAGCATATGGTGTTTGCTCTCATTCAGTGCAGTGGAGCGGAGCAAGTAACATCATACATTGGGCTCCAGCCAGTAGCACCTGATCAAGCTTGTTTGCCTGTTCATCGGCAACCACCAGGAGGAGGAGAGCTGACAGACGCAGCCCAGAGACTACCGGGAAGGGTCTGTGCGTCACAGCCGGAAGTGACATCAGACCCGGACACCCGGAGGTCTGTGTGGTATCGTGTGCCATCGTGCATCTGTGCAGCGTGTACCGGAGCAGATTTCGGGATTGAAGGAAACTACCGGACCCCCACGGACCAGCAGTGAATTCAGGGTGAGCATATTGAGCATTGGCTCAACCCTGGGGTACCCCACTATACCAAATCCTGCCCGGGCAGTGCACAGCTTGCAGGACTCTGACTTTCTACCGGGTTATTCCCGTTTTTAACCCTTTGGAGACCCATTGAGTGCAATTGCACAACAGCTTCATCTGCACAGTTTTTAACATTATCATTTATGTATTGATCATTATGTTTTTGTTGTCCTAGAGGGTGATCCCTGGGACACGATTTTTAATAAAGGTGTTTAGTTTGACCACAACCCCATTTTGACTGCGCTTCTAACTTTTTTCTTCTTTGCAGAAATAAATTATTTTTGTTTCAAATGCATTTTGGACTGTTTCACTCATTTCTGTTCTATAAATGTACTGATATTTCTTTTATGACCTTTTCTTTAGGATTGGGGAACCAGAGGAATGCGTAGGGATTGCATCATTTCTTTGCTCTCCAGATGCTTCTTATATCAATGGTGAAAACATTGTAGTTTCTGGAGGGTCCCATGGGCGACTCTGAAAAGTCTTTGTATGAAGACAAGACTAGATAAGTGTTTGCATGTACTCTATTCTTATATTTCAAAGCTCACTTTTATTCTATGTCTGATTATTCTCCTAGGGAACAAAGTTACTAGTCTTGTTTCCATCATTTAAATTTAATATGGTAATTACGTTTTAAGCAATATATGATTGGTGTAACAATGGCTGTAACAGGCAAGATGATTTATAAAAGGTGCAAGATGATCTTGGCATGGAAACAGTTTGGCTCAATAATTTTGATTACAATGTTATCCTAATGAAGTTTGGGCTAACATACAATGTTTGCAAGGTTATCCTCATAAATATCCAGTTGAAGTAACATTGATAAAGAACTTGTCTTGGTGAAACATAGGGGCATATTCAGTACTTCATGAGTGATGATCAGTGGAAAAGTCAGTACTGCTTTATGGAAGACAAGAGCAAGTTGCCAAATGCATTCTAGGCACAAAGTTGAATATGTTGCTTTGTCATAATTTGTAACAGTGATAGCAATACTACAAAATAAAAAAATACAATGCAATCACTCATTTCAGTTATTACTATTGTTTCAAGCCTCCTTGTCTCTTGTGTTTAGTCTCTTGTCCTCATTTGCTGTTCACACCTATTGACCTTTCTGTGCCTCTTATTTTCCATCATCTGCCTGCCCAAGTGTACTTTCTTGTGGTATTTGGTAGTTAGCGACCTAAGAATTCATCCTGCTGAACTACTTATTTAGTAAATCTGGGTCAAAGTGTCCTACTACAATATTTTATTTGGAACATACATACTACTGTATTTTCTTTTCTTCTGGAATCTAAACTAATTTACAAACTTTAATTAATTCCACCTACAGAACAATTGAACATACAGACACTGGGTTTGAATCAGGGGAACCATGTTCAATTCTCAGTGTCAGCTTCTTATGACCTTAGGCAAGTCACTTTATCTCCCTGTGTTTCAGGCACCAACACCATAGATTGTAAGCGTATCTGGACATTCAATCATTCAATTGCCACATTGATGACCCCTCTCTCCCTTGGGCTTCCCGCTTTCTTTCTCTAACCTCTTCTTTTGGCCTTCAACAGTGGACTGCAGCCAGCACCCACAAGGATGGCCACTACTTAGACCTGGTTTTCACTAAAAACTTCTCTCTCTCCGACTTCTCCATTTCCCCTTTTCCTCTCTCTGACCATCACCTCATCTCATTTTCTCTCTCTCGCTTCTCTCCATCTCCATCTCCATCTCGCCCTCGTTTTTGCAGAAACCTGCACTCTATTAACCTACCAGCTCTTGATTCCACTTTACGCTCCTCCCTCTCCTCTCTCAGTTCCACTTCAGACCCTGACAACCTGGTCAGGAACTACAACTCTGCCTTATCTTCCTCTCTTGATCTTCATGCCCCACTTTCTCTCTGCCGTCCTCGCCCTTCTAACCCCAGACCCTGGCTAAACTCCCACACACGCATGCTGCGTTCCTCCACTCGTTCCTCTGAACGCCTCTGGAGGAAATCTCATACGCTCGCAGACTTCATTCACTACAAATTTATGCTATCCTGTTTCAACTCTGCCCTCTTTCAGGCTAAACAAACCTACTTTTCATCACTAATCAACACACACAAGTCTAACCCACGCCGTCTCTTTTCTGTCTTTGACTCTCTACTCAGACCACCCTCAGCTGCCTCCTCTTCTTCATCCATCTCACCTCAGGACTTTGCTGACTTTTTTAAGAAAAAGGTGGAGTCCATACGGCAGAACATCCCATCTGTTGCCTCCTCCCATCCCACAATGCTTCCCAACTCTCCTCCTGTCTTTCTTGACTCTTTTTCTGCTATCTCGGAGGAGGATGTATCACTGCTGATCTCCTCTTCGCCCTCTACCACTTGCCCACTTGACCCCATTCCCTCCCATCTCCTAAAACCTCTTGCTCCTTCTATAATCCCTATGCTCACACAGATCATTAACTCTTCCCTCTACTCTGGTACCTTTCCTTCATCCTTCAAGCATGCAACCGTTATACCATTACTCAAAAACAGCAAGCTTGACCCTACCTGTCCTTCTAACTATCGACCTGTCTCCCTCCTGCCTTTTGCCTCCAAACTCCTTGAACGTCTTGTATTCTCTCGATTGCTACACTTTCTCAACACCTATTCTGTACTAGACCCTCTACAATCTGGCTTCCGCACTGCTCACTCTACTGAAACAGCCCTCACTAAAATAACTGACGACCTCCACGCTGCCAAAGACAGAGGTCATTACACTCTGCTCATATTACTCGACCTCTCTGCAGCATTCGACACCGTGGACCACCCTCTTCTCCTTCACATTCTCCATACTCTTGGTATTCGGAACAAAGCTTTATCCTGGATCTCCTCTTACCTCTCCCATCGTACCTTCAGTGTCTCTTTTGCTAACACCTCCTCCTCCTCTATTGATCTCTCTGTGGGGGTACCCCAGGGCTCTGTCCTGGGACCCCTTCTCTTTTCTCTCTACACACTCTCTCTAGGTGACCTAATCACATCTTTTGGGTTTAAATATCACCTCTATGCTGACGACACACAAATTTACCTTTCAACCCCTGACCTTACACCTGCTATACAGACCAAAGTTTCTGAATGCCTCTCTGGAATATCATCCTGGATGGCCATCCGCCGATTGAAACTTAACATGGCAAAAACAGAGCTCCTTGTACTACCTCCCAAACCTGGCCCTACTACATCCTTCCACATTGCTATTGGAAATACGATCATTCACCCAGTAGCCCAAGCACGCTGCCTAGGGGTCACACTTGATTCCTCTCTCTCATTCTCCTCTCATATTCAAAACGTTTCTAAAACTTGTCGCTTTTTCCTCCGCAATATCACAAAGATACGCCCTTTCCTCTGTTACTCAACTGCTAAAACTCTGACTCAGGCCCTCATTCTCTCACGTCTCGATTACTGCAACCTCCTGCTGTCCGGCCTTCCTACCTCTCACCTGTCTCCCCTACAATCTATCCTAAACACTGCTGCCAGAATCACTCTACTCTTTCCTAAATCTGTCTCAGCGTCTCCCCTGCTGAAATCACTCTCCTGGCTTCCGATTAAATCGCGTATCTCACACTCAATTCTACTGCTCACTTTTAAAGCTTTACATTCTTCTGCCCCTCATTACATCTCAGCACTAATTTCTCGCTATGCACCATCACGACTCTTGCGTTCTTCTCAAGGATGTCTTCTTTCTACCCCCTTTGTATCTAAAGCTCTCTCCCGCCTTAAACCTTTCTCACTTTCTGCCCCACACCTCTGGAATGCTCTTCCCCTCAATACCCGACTAGCCCCCTCGCTATCCACCTTTAAGACCCACCTTAAGACACATCTGCTTAAAGAAGCATATGAGTAGCACTGGATAATCATGGACACATGACACAAAGCTTGGCCTCCTGCAGACGCACTTACTAGTATTCCCTCCTACTGTCTCTGTACGTTCTCCCTACCTACCAATTAGATTGTAAGCTCCTCGGAGCAGGGACTCCTTCCTTAATGTTACTTTTACAGTATGTCTGAAGCACTTATTCCCATGATGTGTTATTTATATTTGCTATTTATATGACATGTATTACTACTGTGAAGCGCTATGTACATTTTATGGCGCTATACAAATAAAGACATACATACATACATTATACTGTCACTGTTTTGAGGCAAAGTCATCCATGTAAAATTGGCAAGTATAACATAAGGCTTAAGTGCAAAACCCTATTATTTATCTGATACCTTCTCCCCAGCAGGCACATACAAATATCTCTGTACTTCACACTGAAAGTATTCCTTGTAAGGGATTAATGGCCTGCTTCTCATGTACATCTTTACTAGTAATATTCACCTTCTACAAAACTGTAATTAATCCCAACACTAACAATAATACTATTTACACATGTATCAACCAATCCCCAATGACTGCCTATCCAAGGGAGGAGCCAATGTTGTCAACCGCACCCTCATTTCTTCGGAGCTTACAAGTAATGGGCCGGGGTTGCAGGAAACCTGTGGACCCAGACATTGTGGCTGTTTATATGGTGCCGGGTAAGGGCAATGCCCAGACAGGGAAATCTGACCGAGACATTCAGAACTTTATGTAACGATGTGCTCACCACAAACAAGGTGTGACCGCGAGACCGGTCGGCGTAAGATAGGTCAGGATGGTCAGTGATTCTTGCCGAGGTCTGGATTGGAGAGGTACGGATCTTTGCAGGTACTTTAGCCAAGGTCGGGATTGGAGAGGTGTGGATCGTTGTTGGTAAGCTGGGGTCAGGAGCCGAGAGGTGCAGATCGTCGTTGGTAAGCCTGGGTCAGGAGCGGAGAAGTACGGAATCCAATATGCAAGTAAGAAAGGTCAGGCAAAACAGGACAAAATTAGGCAAAGGTCAGACAGGAGGCTAGGACTGTAGTGAACACAGCACACAAACAAGAGATTATGCTCCGCCAATGTGCCAGAGGGCAGGCTGAGCATATAAAGCAAGGCAGTCCAATGAACATGCAGCATTCTCACGGGTATGCTTGGCTGTGGTTGGCTGGAACGTATCAACACAGGTGTACCACTTAGGTAGAGGAGCGAGGAAGCTTCTGCACATGTGCGTGGGTGCCGATAATAACGGGAATAGCATTTAGTGCCGTGTGATCCGCGTGAGCCCCTAGATGGAACGCTGGCATTCGCCGGCCCGCGAGATATGCTGCAGGAGGCAGACGAAGTGGGACACCCGATCGCGGGTCTGGGTAGGCTGGGAGCATGCCGGGGGGGTGGGGTGAATCACGGATCCTCACAGTACCGCCGGGTGACTCCAGGAAGGTTTGTGAGGATATCTCTAGTGCAAAAGTTTTAGGAGTCTGGGAGCATGGAGACAGTGGTGAAGAATCCAGGACCGTTCCTCGGTTCTGAAACCCTTCCAGAGCACTAGGTACTGGGTTGATCCTCTAGAGACTCGGGAGTCCAGGATGGACTGTACTTCGCACTCCTGTTGGCCCTGTATGAGGAGGAGCGGTGGAGGAGCGGACGAGTCATAGAAGTGGGAATTCAGAATAACCAGCTTCAAGAGGGATACATGGAACACAGAGGGTATCCTCATAGATGGAGGGGGGCATAGCCAGTATGCAACTGGGTTGATTTTCTCAGCGATAGTAAATGGACCAAAGAATCTGGGGGTCTGTTTCAGTGTAGGAACCTTCAGCTTGACATTCTTAGATGACAACCATACCTCATCTCCTGAGTTAAACTCTTGGCTCTTTTTTCGATGATGATCCGCCTGTACTTTTTGTCTGGTGGTTGCTGTCTTGAGTTTCTCTTGGATCATTTTCCACAGACTTTGAAGACTATGGATTCTGTCTTCTGCTGCTGGTACCCTGGAAGTGGGAGTAGAGATGGGTAGAGGCAATGGGTGAAATTCATAATGAACAAAGTAGGGCGACTTTGTGGTGGATTCATTGCACAAATTGTTATGCGCGAACTTGGCCCAGGGAAGGAGCTCAGACCAGTCGACTGAGTGTCTGATATATATTGCTTCTGAGACTGATTGGTATGCTCAATCTGGCCATTGGTTTGGGGATGATACCCTGAAGAAAAATGTAGCGCTATCCCTAGTTGCTGGCAGAAGGAGCGCCAGAACTTATGCACTTTGAGCCTCTATCGGATACAACGATCAATGGTACCCCATGGATGCGAAAGATCTCTTTGATGAAGATGTCTGGCAATTTGGGACAGTTGGGGAGACCTTTTAATGGAATAAAATGAGACTGCTTTGAAAAGCGGTCTACCAAAACTAAGATGGTGTTCATACCTTTAGATTCTGGCAATTCGACTATGAAGTCCATGGACAAGTGTGTCCATGGGCGGTCCGGGATGGGTAGCGGTTGAAGGAGTCCTGCCGGTTTATTCCAGGGAATTTTATTCCGAGCACATATTGGGCACGCTGCAACAAATTCTTTGATGTCCTTTTGTATGCCAGGCCACCAATAGGTCAATTCCACGAGATCAGTAGTCCTTCTAGGACCTGGATGTCCTGAAAGCTTAGAGCGGATTCATGAACCTTCCTCCGATGAGGTGATGGGGTAAATAATCCATCAGGAACTATGAGACCCTCAGGATTGTGAGATTGCTTTTGTACAATGTCTTTCAAGGCATCAAATGTGTTGGCAGAAAGGATATATTTGGAGGGAAGAATAGGTTCCTGCTGATCCTCGGTTTTGTCATCTACCAGGAACTGACAGAAGAGAGCATTAGCTTTGATATTTTTAGAGTATGTAAAAAACTAAGGGAGTAAACCCAAAAGGCCTGATGCTGCTGAAGTCTGGTATATCTTAGTATGGGATTTAACCAACAATCCACTGGAGGGTATATATAGCAGATCACCGTGGACATCATATATAACAAGATACTATGAATGAACTCACCCTGGGTGGGGGGCCCGTTGTGCAGACTATGGCCGGGTGCGGGGGATGAAGCATCCAGGAACACTCCACTCACGAACCTCCTTGTGCCAAAGCTGCTGCCCTTACCCAACCCGGTGTCTCTGGTATCTTTCTGTGGTTGCCGTAAGCTGGCCACGTTGTACTGCAGGTGACCCGCTGGAGTGTTGTCGCCGACGTCCTGTCACTCCCTGCGCGTGCAGCGGGGGTGTCCTCCCTCCGTTGTGACGACGTCACGAGGTATGTGTGGGGTCCAGCTATGCGCCGCGCTCACGCTGTTTCCAGCTGAAGGAGGAGTGCTGGCGCGTCTCTGTGTTCCCTGCGCTCCGGCGTGCCCACATGTGCGGGGGAGGAGTGATGACGTCAGCCCTCCAGACGGGGAAATCCCACAGTGAAATGCTTGCGTGCTCCAGCTGTAAGATAAGCAAGCGAAAAGGGTAGAAGGCGGTCACAGCAAAAAAGTCTGGTTTAGGAGCAAGTAAACTTAAAATCAGCTTTATTAGTACATGCTGTACATCTCAGAAGGGGCACTCTGACGCGTGTCGTTCGTCTCCGGAACGAAATGCGTCAGAGTGCCCCTTCTGAGATGTACAGCATGTACTAATAAAGCTGATTTTAAGTTTACTTGCTCCTGAACCAGACTTTTTTGCTGTGACCGCCTTCTACCCATTTCGCTTGATATTTTTAGAACCTGGCTTCCCGGCCTGGCCGCTGGTCCAGGCGGGGGGTCGATACCTGCTGGCAGCACCTCAGCCGTGGGGGGGGGGTTGTGGGGTGGTGATAGCTGCTGGTGCCACCTGGCTTCCCGGCCCAGCTGCGGGAGGGGGGGATGATGAGGTACCTGGCTGCTGGTTCTCCTGGCGGTAGTACTGTATGTGAGGTGGCGGCCACCACGTGTGAGAGACAGCGGCGTCGGTTACTCGGCGGTATGCGGCGAGAGGTGAGGTGGAGGAGGGGGGGCGTTTGAGGTGAGGCTGTGGCACTGAGGAGCAGGCGCCGCTGGCCCCATGGTTCAGAGGCTGGGGTTTGCTGGGGGGGGGAAATGTGGGGAGAGGTGAGGCTGGGGCGCCGCTGGCCGTGGGTAGCGGTGCAGAGGCTGGGGTTTGCTGTGGGTGTGGGAATGTGGGGGGAGAGGGGAGAGGAGGTGGTGAGGTGGTGAGGTGGTGAGGTGGTGAGGTGGTGAGGTGGTGGCGGCACCACCGAGGAGCGGGCAGCGTTGGTAACTGTGTCGGCGGCGGGTGAGTGTGACCAATGAGGCGTGCGGGGCGGGGCTGGTCCATGGACCAATCTGATTGGCCAGAGGGTGAGTGACAGACCAACTGACCAATCAGATTGGCTTTATCAGATTGGCCTTTGGGACAGACATACAACATTTTGAAAATTGAAAAATATAGATATAGATGAACATACTGTGCACAGCTTGAATTACAATTACAATGAAAAATACACTTACTAGTTATGATGTTAAGTCTGGTTACAGGATGGATCTTTCACTTCATGGTAAATCTTAGGGGAATCTGTTACCGCATGATGACTCTTAGATGGAACTGATTCCTGATGGGCTGCACAGATTATTACAGGGTTAAACTCCCTATATCTAACCTGGCCATCCAATCTCTGTGTGGGAATAAATTATCCCACCTATCCTGGAGTTTGCCAGTCCTGTGTTGCCTGGCACTGGGAGCTTCAGCATAGCAACTGGGCATGTGCGACAAACGCCATCTTTTCACCACTTGTCATGCTAAACTCCCTGCCGGCTCAGTGCCGGAAATTCTGGACACAGCAGCCATTTGGCAGGATGGTTTATTGATGTCTCTTCCTTCACCCCTTCTTGCTAACACAGGGTCTAACACTTCCATACCCTTAATAACACTTGGTTAACACCTTCATATCCTGGACGGGCTTTGAAACTGGTCCTTTGAAGTTTAGGGGCTGAGTAGCCTTGCTGGCTCCCATGCAAATGGACCTTCACCCACACTGAATGACTTCCTTTGAACATTACTTTAACAAAAACATAACCCTTGAGGACTTTTATACATCAATTTTTATATACCTTTATAAAAATTGCGGCATAACCTTTTTAATGTTTTACTCCAGCAGCAATCATAGTAAAACTCAGCACTCTAGGACCTTCCTAGCCGAAGTTAGCTAAACGCTATGCGCTTTGTTGTAAGCTGCTGCTTTTTAAAACCCTTTTATCCTTTGCGTGGTTTACAGAGAAGCACTGTTCCAATAACCCTTACTTTTAAAACATGATATAATTCTCGCCACCTTATCCCTGGTGGGAGAAACACAGATAATTTTTAATACAATTACAGTATTACAGCGCAAGAACTGACACTCTACACTTTAACTTAAAACACATATAACTCTCTTCATCTTAAACTTGGTGAGATATGTACTGAACCCCACACTGGGTTCTGGGGTTTGGGCATATACCGGGACCTGTAATGTAATTCAGTTCCCTGCCCATTGTTACAGTCCTGATCTGTGCTGAAGCAGGGAGATTTGGCGGTGAGTTGCAAACTGCTTTCTAGGGAGAATTTTATCCAGTGGTCTGTGTTCCTCATGTCCTCAGAAATCTGGGGAGATTCCTGAGTACATGTTTCGGGGTTACCCGCAGCACTGGCCCCCTTCTACCCAAACACACCCTGACAACATTTTACCGTGGGAGAAGTTAACCCCTTCATTATCTTAGTGAATACTACCGCTAAAGTAATGAAGGTGTAAACCCCTTCCACTACCGAACTAGTAGGCATAAAGGCCAACCCCACTACCCACAATAAACATTAAAACACAATACTAGCCAATACACCCATTCATTGCCAGTGTGGTTAGCTATGCTCACAATGGGAGCAAAGATAGTCACAATGGGAATGATTGGGCACCCCCTCTACCCTCAACAACCATAACATTACAGTACTGTAATGGACAAACGCACTATTATCCAGATATGGATAATAGCTTATTTGCGCATTTAAAATAAAACATTATCCAGATAGCATAAAGTAAATAAAAGTTCTTCTTACCCGTGCCAGGATGAAGGCCGTCCTCATCACCCTCCTCCGCGTCCATTTTCTCCGTGGGCAGCAACAGTATAATCAAAAACAAACTAATGGCCACTAACCCCTTAATCAATTTACCGGTTAGTAAACGCTATAGTAATTAAGGGGTTGTTTTTTTCATTGCTTTCTAACTATGGTTTTATTAAGCTTAAGTAGTTATTATCTTAAAGTAAGGACCATACTATCAATATTTAAAGTAGTTTACCATTTCTTACTATCTTTTATCTATTGAAAGATTGGAGTTCACAAATCAAGCATAATTTCTTATGTATCCTGATATCTATCATAATTTATTATTAATTAATAAGCCAGGTTCTTTTAATTTGTCTCTTGGGGGGTTCACAAGTGACCCCTTGTTCTGGCTGTTTGTGTGGTCTGCCCATCTACTGCTGCCTCCTGTGCTGGTATCATTTGGATGCATTACTGCTCTGCATATGCTGGAATGGACTGTGGGGCTGATCCTCCCTCCGATTGGAGCCTCAACTAGCCACTAAACCCTATGACACGACCTTCCAGTCAATTGCGCATGCGCAGACTACTCCGTTATTGATTCTATGGATTTTTACCTGTGCGCATAGTGCGCATGCGCACGCACCGCGCACCGCACAGCTGATTTCTGCAACATGCTGAAGAGAGGATCGGTGTCACGGGATCTTGAACAGAGCCCACAGCTGATGTGCATGTTAGGATTGTACTCGGAAGCGCAGATGGATGACATCACCCCACCTTTATTACAGCTTTGGCATGGGCAGTTCTTCACAGACGCCCCTAGCATCTGACAGGAGCAGGACTGCTATGTTCCATACAGATTGTCTGTGGTTTGCATTTCTTGCCTCATATTATTTATCCTGCTCCTTTTTGGGTTTTCTCTTGTTTGCTATTATACCAAGTTGTTTGGTTGTTCATTTGTGCCTTTATTTACTTTTTGTGTGGGGGTTGTTTTAGTCTTTTATTGGGACCTGACGCTGTTGTTGTGGGTCTGAGGGACAGGGACATGCCCCTCTGTTCCATTGGAGAGAGGGGGAATGGGCCTGATGAAGGGGTGTTCCCCGAAACATTGCCCCCCTGCTACTTCCCCACTATTGTACCCACCTGTATGTTGTCTTGTCCCTTACTGTATCTCTGTGCACCTATCCCATTACCCACCCCCTCCCCCTCCCTCCTCCTTATTTTCCTATTTTGCCTATTTTTATTGATTGTTTATTGCTAGATACCATATTTTGATGTAGGGTATGCGGTTCTGGTATTGGTTGTTTGTGTTACAAATTAAATCACACTTTTTGGCATTATCCCGTTCATTTGTTCTATTTTCTACCGACAGTGAGTGCTGGGCTATTTTTGTTTATATGTACTGTATTATTATTAGAGGAATTGGGTACTCTTTAGTCCTATGCACCCTGCATTATTTCTGCTGTTTAAGTGAGTGCTGTGTATCACTTTTTTGTTCTATTTCTATGAGATGTTGAAGAGAGATATCCAGATGTCAGCTACTTCACTCCATGTGCCTGACGTGAAACCATAATCCGAGAATGCCGACCTTAGAACACCCAACTCCGTTAGTAGAGCTCCGTTTTGCCTGGAAGTATCCTCTGCTTTTCCTCGTGTATAATGAAAAACTGTCAGACCTCGAGACAGCCTACAACTTGCGTGATACCGTCAGTGCGTCACGACGTCCTTACGCGTTTCGTGACGTGAGTGACTTTTTTAAAGGACCTTTGGAAAAGTCAATCACGTCACGAAACGTGTAAGGACTCCTCGCACTGATGCATTTACCTGAGCTCCCAAATATATTGTATATTGCACTTGTTCCTATTGTAGTCTGCAAGTCTTCAGTAGACTGTAAGCTCTGTAGGGCACAGACACCCTAATTCTCATTGTTAAACTTCCTGTTTACCATTTCTGAAAATGTGTATTTTATCTCCCTGTATTTTATTGCTACTTATGTAAATCACTGCATACAATACACTAGAGGTGTTATATAAATAACATATACAGACGCTCCTTAAAAAAGAACTTGTATCAGGTGCAAGGGTGGCAACACGAACAAAACTATTGTACCATTTTATGAAAGAAAATAATCGAATTGATTTTAATATGGTTGTTTTTAATCTTGATAAATCTATTCAATAATTTATGTCCTAGTTTTGCAGTCGAGATACTTTTGATAACTCCTAGGTACTGTAGTGCCAGAAAATATGTACTGTCTTGTTTCATAATACAATAAAAGGTCAACTTAATGATTACTATATGGGGACTCTGGGGAGGATTAAGCTCAACAGAGGAAGAGCTACATTTGTTACATAGATTATTGGCGTTTCAATTAAATCTCCTTACTATCATGTGCACTTCCCAAACAAGTCCATCTTCTGTGCATCCCTGCCTTTACTGCACCGACACACTTTATTCGAGCAAATACCCGGTATGTACCTGGCAGATACCTGGAATGCGCCGCTCCTCACCTCTGACAAGCCCCGTTGCATTTGCCTTCCCAGCCTGGGTTCATGCCTGGCTGATGGGCGGCTGATCTGTTAAATGATAATGATTAGGATTTAATAGGCTGCAATGCTTCGCGTGTCTACCAGATGGCATAAATTCATGAATTGTAATGCAGTATATATATATGTACTGTGCAGTATTGCAGCCAGCGGGAATAAAATGCTTCAATCCCTGCCGGAAAATAACTCAATGCACTCGGGCAGAAAACAGTCACAAACCTCAATACACCCGGGTATACCCGAATTCGTGGTACTAGCCGAGCTCGAATAAAGTGTGTCGCCAGTGTATGTGCACTATGGAGTCTAGTCTTAGGATTTCTGTCCCACAGAGTGCATCAAATGTCTCCATTACCACCAGAATCTATTTGAACAAACTTCTTAATCAAATTTCTTAAATTTGAAGCAAGTATATTTTCAACATTGCAGATACAGTATAGAACATGTTTTTAATGTCAATAAAGTTAAACTGCCTTCTACAGGTCTATGGCAGTTATAGTGGGACTGTGCTACAGTATGATAACATGTATTGAAGCATAGTGAATACCGGCAAAAGATACAGAGCCAACATTTCATACAGTAACTCCTTCCAAACTTAGCTAAAGGACAAAACAGAAAAATGTTCCAAATTCCTTTCTTTCTTCACATTATTATTGAATTGAGGTCCATTGTATACTGATCATGAAATTACTAAAAAAAAATAACTGTACTGTATGTTCCTTGTTCCCTTGTTTAGGAACATTCTGTCTATAGCAAGGCTCTTAGCACAAGATAGAGCATGTTCTTCCGAACAGCCAAAAACAGGAGAATGTGGACAAAGCTGTAACGGAGCTGAAGAAGAAGGAACTGAGCATCTCTGGGTCCAAATGTCATGTGGGGAATGCAGAGGACCAAGAGAAGTTAGTGAAAATGGTAAGAGAAAGGGAGAAGAAAAGGAGAAGGAAAAGATGAGTGAAGTATGTACTATAATTCATGGTAACGTTATTCAGGGAGCACAACATCATGTGCATAAAATAGAAAAAAATAGAAAACAATACACATATAGTGCAGATCTGATTCACGTACAGATCTGCACTATATGTATCTTTTTTTCTATTACATGCACATGATTTCATGCTTCGTGAATAACGTTACCATGAATGATAGTACATATGATTAGCTGCAGCTTGAAACACTTTACATTCATATGCAACAAGTGAGGACAATAGACAAATTAAGGTTATTTAACCCACACCTTTGTTATAGTCAGTCTTTTGTTTGGTCTCAGAACTTCAAACACTTCTTGTGTTTTGTAATTAACATTTAGACCCCAGGGAAAACAGATCCACATTCATTAGCAGATATCAAACCCTTGGAAACCTTTTGACCTGTCCACCAATATATAACAGTACATAGATCAGGCATTAATAGGAATTCTGAGACAGCAAATGAGATTAAGACACACACACACACACACACACACACACACACACACACACACACACACACACACACACACACACACACACACACACACACGTTTGTTAGAGTATATCTTTCCACCAATCAGAAAGCTCCTAACAGAAACCTCCTACATGTTGGGAAATGTGCAGAACCCCACATATGAGAAGGGGTTAGTCAGTCAGTCAGGAGGAGGGAGAGTGAAGAGAGACCTGTTAGAATTTCAATAGACATAATTTCAGGTAATTATGATCATAATTCTTATACACTTGTAAATCTGTATATATCTGTGTATTATATCAATGTATGGTTAGATAGGATGAATTATATTGTACTGGTTTGTTAGGCCTGTAATAATTCAAACCTTATAAGGAAGTATAATTAATTATTATTATTATTATTATTAATTATAATTATTAGTAATTATAATTATATCATTAAATAAGTATAATTAGTATGACTGTGTTTATTATTTTTGTTTGCTGTTCAAATACATTTCTGTTTATCTGATTGAAGCCATCTGTAGCGTGTCAAAAATCCTCTACAACCAGGGTAAACATGTATAAGTGTGTATCCTATTTACACCTCTATTTCCTTAAATAATAGTTTTTCTAGTATTATTTTATTAATTCTTATTAGCCAGAGATACGTTTATAGATAGATAACTAATACATATATCTGCATTTATATTTCTTGATAAGGCTAAACACATATTTGCTAGTAAATTTGCTAGTTAATTCTTATAAACCAGATATACTTCTTATTTCTACTTCTGCCACATCTGCTTTATTATTTATTTTCCCCTAAACATACTCTTTTGAATCTGGCTACAGGGGATTCATAAACGCATGCATAACGCCTCACAACTATGGCTACAGGACTTCCTTTTACTAGTGCTTGAAAGAATATCAATTTAATTTCTGTAACTACTGTAACTTTTTTTCCTGTACCAGAAATATGATACTGTGTGTGTTAACATTTTCATCTGCAGGGTATATATTGATTGATCACTCTGTGGGTGAATGACAAGGTGTTCTTGAGATTTACTGTACAGGTCATTTTCTCAATAACCAAAACACTTACAAAACTCTTTTAACATAAGAACGTGTGAATGGAGCATTCTGTTACATAACGAAAGAGTGGATACTGTGGTCCTGTACTGTATGTGTATTGCTTGTTACTTCAGAAGTTAATCCAGTGCTCTACCCTCCTGTACAGTTACTGTAAGATATTCATATATGCAAATTAATCTCATGACTCTCCCAGATGATGTTGGTTAGGAGTAAACAGGGAGAAATAGAACCCCAAGGAGAGCACTCAGCCAATACGTTAAAGCCTAATGTAACAAAAAGGTTTTTGTTACATTAGGCTTTAACGTATTGGCTGAGTGCTCTCCTTGGGGTTCTATTTCTCCCTGTTCACTCCTATTTACCTTACCCATGATAGCAGCACCTCCATAAGCCTCATCCAGCAAGCAGTAGCGAGGGTATCCCTTCCCCCTGCACGTCCCCCTTTCCCCTCATTCTGTTCGATGTTGGTTAGGAAACTGCGTCTGGGACCAGGATTTTCATGCTCTTCTTGTATTGATTACTTTCTAACTCTCTCTTTCTGCAGAGGTAGCTATTCAATTTCTCGGATATTCAGCATGGAGAATAAGAAGGTCTTTGATCAGCAAGTGGCTTTAGTGATAGGATCGACTTATGGGTACGTTAGATGCTATGTTTTAAAAATTAAACTATACAGTACAGTATATTTTCTTACAGAAACATGGCTATCCTCTAAAACCCCTGATGCAAATATCGCCATTCAGGGATACTCCATTTTTAGGAGAGATAGGTCAAAGAGAGGAGGAGGGGTGTTATTTTATATTGCAGACACCTTACAATTTACACTGCTACATTGCCCACCAAGTCCACCCTCTTTTGAAACTCTAGTTGGCAAAATCTGCCTCCCCTTTTCTAAGCCCATCTTGCTTGCTGGCATCTACCGCCCCCCTAAAGCCCTTCCACAATCCTTGACTGATATCACCCAATTTCTTGCCTCCATTTCCTCTCTGAATGAGAAGAGTGAGCTGCTAGTTCTTGGGGATTTCAACTTCAATTGGCTTGACCCTAAAAACCACAAAATCCAGATACAACTCAAGTCACTTAACCTATCGCAACTCATTTCCCAACCCACACGAATAAACCTGAAGTCGCATAACCATTCCTTGCTAGACTGGATTCTCTCCTCAAACCCCAGCAGAATCCAATCCTCTGGCATCCTTCCTGACATTTTCAGTGACCATGCAATAGTGTACTGTGTAAGGAAAATTAAACCGCCCCATTCAAGCCCCAAAGTTCTCCTAACTAGAACATTTAAAAACTTTAACCCACAACAGTTTCTGGATGACCTTACCAACTGCCCATGGCACAGAATCGATTTAATTCCCGACCCTGATTCTGCGCTCGACTATTTCCAATCCGAGTTCTTAAAACTCTGCGATACCCATGCTCCACTACGCAAAATAAGGGTACGGGGGGCCCACCTTCCATGGGTTACACCTGACCTTATAGCACTCTACCAGTTCAGGGATGCCTTGTGGAAAAGCTACAAAGTAACTGGCACTACCAAGGATCTCAATCACTACAGATGCCTGCGGAACGTGTGCACAAGGCAAACAAGGCATGCAAAAGCACAATATTACTCTGACAATCTCCTCCAGAATACATCAAACCCAGCTAATTTCTGGAAGGTTATCAACAATATATTCCAGCCTCCTAACCATCAACAACCAAGTAATATCACTAAGGGGGATATTACTCTGACAAACCCCACTGACATTGCAAATGCATTCAATGATTACTTTGTGGGGTGTGCCACTAACCTATTAGCGAAACGCAGCACAAACCCCAAACCTGAATCTCATCCTGGGAGTACCCCTATAGTCCCACCCCCTCCCAACACTGCCCACAATTTTCAATTTAGCCCAGTATCTGAAGAGGAGATTACACAAGCGCTCCTCAAACTAAAACTAAGCAGCCAATGTGGACCCGACTTACTACAATCTAGGTTCCTACGACTTGGTGCCCCAGCCATTGCCAAACCAATTGCGTCGATAGTCAACTCTATCCTGTCTGCAGGCCATATCCCTAAGACCTGGAAAACTGCCAGAGTTGTCCCAATCTTCAAAAGTGGGGACAAAAACACTGTCTCAAACTACAGGCCAATCTCACTTCTCCCAATTCTATCCAAAGTTATGGAAAAATGTGTCCACTCCCAATTAAGCGAGTTCTACACCAAGACAAATTTCCCTAGCCAATTCCAGTCTGGGTTTCGTCCCAAACACTCCACCGTAACTACCCTGCTAAAAGTTTGCAATGAAATCCAGTGTGGAATGGAACGGGGACAACTCACTGGTGCAGTATTCCTAGATTTTGCAAAGGCTTTTGACACAGTTGATCATGCTATCCTGCTTAACAAACTCCAGAGCTCTGGAATAGGGAAACATGCTTTAAACTGGTTTCAGTCCTACCTATCAGGAAGATCCCAACATGTGTCCATCTCAGGCTCTAACTCCAACCCCCTGGATATCACCTGTGGTGTCCCGCAAGGCTCTGTTCTGGGGCCCCTACTCTTCTCAGTGTTCATTAATGATCTTCCCACAGCTTGTAAGGAAGCCTCAATACACATGTATGCAGATGACACAATCCTGTATGCACACAGCCATAGCCTCTCTGACCTTCAACACATACTTCAGTCTGACTTTTTGAGACTCGAAAACTGGATTTCCCAAAACAAACTGTTTTTAAACACTGACAAGACTGTAACAATGGTATTTGGGACCAAGACTAAATTTGTAAAGCTTCCAGTGACTGAGCTCCTGATTAGAACCAACGCTAAAACCACCCTAACACCTGTCACTAGTTTTAAATACCTGGGCTTATGGTTTGACTCCCACTTAACATTCGGGATGCACATTGATACCCTGACAACCAAGACCTATGCCAAACTAGGGGTACTTTACAGGAACAAATCCTCCCTAAGTCTCCTGGTCAGAAAGCGTATTGCACAGCAGATGCTAATGCCAATTATTGACTATGGAGACATAGTATATGGCTCGGCTCCTCAAACCCACCTTAGCAAACTTGACACCCTCTACAATTCAATTTGTCGTTTTGTTCTCCAATGCAACTACAACACACATCACTGCGAAATGCTCAAAGAACTAGATTGGTCATCACTAGAGTCTAGGCGCAAAGTTCACCTTTCCTGTCTCACCCTCAAATACTTTCTGGGCAAGCTACCCAGCTACCTGAACAAGCTCCTCACCCCTACCACATGCAGTACCTATCACCTGAGATCAGACTCCAAAAGACTATTCATGGTCCCAAGACTCAACAAAGTATCCGGACGTTCCTCCTTCTCCTTCCGTGCACCCCAAAACTGGAACAACCTACCAGAGACTCTCATATCCACCACCAGCTTAAGTTCTTTCAAATCTAAGGCTGTCTCACACTTTAATCTGGTCTGTAACTGTTTCATAAGCTCATAATATATATTTTCTTTAACTGTGCATGCAATGTCTTGTATATAAATGTATACCTTGTTCATTTATGTAACTGTATTTGTAACCATGTATTATTTGTTTTACTCTGTGCCCAGGACATACTTGAAAACGAGAGGTAACTCTCAATGTATTACTTCCTGGTAAAATATTTTATAAATAAATAATATAGAATAATCTTACATTGCTTAGCCTCTATCTGCCACACATTCATTGTCTTAGTGACTGGCAGGAAATTAAAAAACTTGAGTAAAGTGGAGATATTTAAAGTGTATTTACAATATAGCTACAAAAAATTGTAATGTTTCTCCATTAAAATGTAACTTTTAAGAGATATTCAAACCTTTGCCAATTAGATTAGTGATTTCATTGACAAGCAACAAAAGTGATTAATCGGTAATTCCTGGCACTTGGAAGTTTATTTTACTAATAAAAGTGTCTTTATTTTGTTACATTAAGGTTTGGGTCTTATAGGTATTTATTTGAAGTTTGAAACATCATCAACCTACAGTATGGATTGAATGTTCAGCAATTTTAATTGCATTCAATATTTAATAAAAAAGAATGCAGTTGTTAATGCAGTTTAATTTGACACTGTATCACAAATTATGTTACAGAGAACTTTTGGTGTGTAGGGATTAATGCAAATAATATTTTAAATTATACCAGCAATTCTCAAATCTCAAATCTTGTCAAACTCTGTGAAGTTAAATATACTTTCTGCTTAATTCCAAAACATTAATCCCAAATGCTGTACTCCTTATGAATTTAGTTGTAACCAATGCACCCAGAATTTGATTTGAATATTATTTTACAGATTGAATAAATCATATTACTGGGGGGTATTGACTTGCACCTAAACATTATTGATTACTAATAGGCCTGTTCAATCAGTTCCTGTTAACTGGAATGACTCTAAACGGCTTGCTAGGAACAATGTACTGTTCATACTGTAGAGAGGTGACTCCTAGATCCATCATCAGAACACAGTCATAATGTATAATTTGAGTTGCATTTTCATGACACATACTTTTGCATACAGTATCTTCTGTTTTCATATGTCTAGACATGGAGACTTAGAGTGGCTTACTTAACAAAATGTGATAGTGATGATTTGGCTCAACTTCAATGGTACATTGACAGAGAGTAGATACAGGTCAGATGGTGGTATCTATATGTCAACTTAGTATTCCAAGCACACATAACCAATAGATATTAACACAAATGGAAGGGAATGACTGATTTACTAGAGAAATGCTGGTATCACTGTATATACAGCAGGCCAATTTAGTACATTGTACATATACCCAACACAGGTATCCTAAGAGATTGTTTAACTGGTATACCTTTAACAGAAGATAAAAATTGACTGCTTTTTCACTGTATCTTTCTGCCCTTCTGCAGTCGTCTGTTCTACTCTCAGCGCCTTGTTTTGTGTTTCTGTCTCTGTTTTTCTCTACTCTTGAAGTCTGATCTATGTGTTTTTCTGCTTTCTTACTGTTTCTCTTTTGGTTTTTGCCCCCTTCTTTTGATTTTTTTTAT
Organism: Ascaphus truei; assembly: GCF_040206685.1. Classification (NCBI taxonomy): domain Eukaryota; kingdom Metazoa; phylum Chordata; class Amphibia; order Anura; family Ascaphidae; genus Ascaphus; species Ascaphus truei. Next base: position 26,908,019 of record NC_134495.1, read on the forward strand.
CTGTCTGCTTTAGACTGTCTTTTTTCTTTATTTTGCTTTCTTCTGCCTTTTATATATTTTTTGAAGTCCTTTCCATGCTTTTTTTAAAAAATAACTCCAGCTGTCTTTTTACTGTATTCTGTGTGTTGCATGCTTTCCCCCCTGCCCTTTTAGGAGCACATACAGTACTGTAGTGACTGACTACATTATTCCCTCTCCCCTCCCCTGCCAATGTGAAATGCTACCTTTGAGATTGCAAACTACTTGTATATTCAAATGATTCACATAATTCCAGGTATCTCAGGTTATATAAGTAAATATGGACTCTTTAACAAAAAAAATCTAAGTCTCCCTCATATCCTCTCTCGCTCTTTAAAGTAAAAAAACATTTTTGGGATATTTTTTCATCTGGTGAACTACAAAGTTTGATCTACATTTTCATTTTTTTCTTCAAACTGCTTATGAACATTAATTAGCAGTACATTTTTAATGTTAATGTTCGTAAAAAGGGTTTTGGTCGCGATATCCACAGTCAAGCGAAAAGCACATCTCAACTGTACAACATGCGGCCAATTTTAATTCGTCTTCTGATTCCTGTAATACAGAGTGTATGTATCAAATATATTTTTTATACTGTCCATTAGCGGTTAATGTTAACGTTAGCAGTTAATATTAACCCCAGTTTTTACATTTACAGCAAATCTGTGAGACTGGTCTGCAGATACAGTATGACATACTTTTTTCACGCTAATAAAGTGAACCAAAAGGGGAGATTTAAAACCGCCAATACAGGTTACATGCTATGCAAGTCCAGGGAAGTTGTAGCCTGACTGTGCTGATATAACCTGTTCTGGAAGCTAGTGAATCCATGCCAAAGATGCAGAGACAATTTTTTTTTTACTAACTCATTAACATTTGTTAATAATATGGATATAAGTAAGGCGTGTTAATAATTCCTCTCTCTATTCACATTTAGTTTTAAACTGAGGCCCTTATGAGACTTCCCATGAAATGGCTCAATACTGTATAATTCCGAATGTGCTTTGCTGCTTGATTTAGGATTGGTCTGGCTATAGCACGGCGCCTGGCACAGGATGGAGCTACTGTGCTTTTGAACAGCCGAACACAGGAGAATGTGGACAGAGCTGTGAGGGAGCTGACGGAGGAGGGACTTAATGTCTCTGGAACCACATGTCATGTGGGGAATGCAGAGGACCGAGAGAAACTAGTGGAAACGGTAAGAGAATGGGAGGAGAGAATGAAAAGACTGAATAGAATGAAAGATGAGTAAATTTGAAATGATAAGAGTCAGAGATGCTTTGATTGAAGAGAAGGCAAAAAATACATTTAGAAGGATAATGATTAACATTTCTGTAAGCAAGAAAAAGGCACATACTGTAGAATAGAAAAATCCAAAAAAGCTCCAGCACACTGATTGATAGAGAAAATGAAAAGAGTCTCGGAATAAGCCAACATTTAATAGCGATAATAATAGAACAATAGGTATCACAAATGGGAATGCATAACGACTGTAAATGCAGAATATATGGTTCTTAAAAAGCACAAGAGTAGGGGGGAAAACACAGGGAAGGGGAGTGGGGGAAAAAGGGGAAACTGCTAACAAATAAACCTATAAAGACAATGGGGGAGGGTAAGAGGGGCAACGTTTCAGGGTAACAACCCTTTCCTCAGGCCCGTTCCCTTGGGTCCAACGGAACCATAAGGTACTTCCCTTAACCCTTAACCCCCTACAAGACACAAAATAGCCAACTCAGAATAAGCTTAGAATCAAGTCCTGATCAATCACCTGCAATATATGCAAGAGTACATGTCAAACTCAAACCGTCCTTTTTCTATGTGATTATCAGGCTGCTGTCCTCTCTTCCTCTGTTCCAATGCATTAGAAGTTTCCCCTTTTTCCCCCACTCCCCTTCCCTGTGCTTTTTAAGAATCATATATTCTGCATTTACAGTCGTTAAACATTCCCATGTGTCATGCCTATTGTTCTATTATTATCGCTATTAAATTGTTTGGCTTATTCCGAGACTCTTTTCATTTTCTCTATCAATCAGTGTGTGCTGGAGCTTTTTTTGGGGTTTTCTATGATCTTCAGTGGGGTTGTTTGGGCCCACTTCGTTCCGTTTGCACCCTATATTTTATGAGTTTTTTCTTTATTTAGAGTGCTGTCTATTTGTTTATATACTGTAGAATAGTGTGAGGGATATTAAAAGGCTGGGAAGAAGCATTACGAGGTAATCTAATGCAGTTACATACAATTGGAAAATATGGAATATTTTTAATTAAAGACATCCAGCACCCTTTTTAAATGATGGCCTCAAAAAGGCAAAAGGTATAAAATAAAGTCTAAAATACGTAAAATGATTTAGATGTTTATTTTACCATGGACCTTACTAAATAAGGTCAGGTGAAAAGCATACCAAATGATTGACAAACGCTTAATTTCTCTTTGTGGGTTTTATTCATTTAGGTACAATTGCAGTTTCAACAGCTTATTGAATAAAAATACTTCTATGGTGTTAGGACAATGATTGAATGAGATCAAACTCTTTCCAAATGAATTTCTTTGGAAATCCACTCCGTTGTTCCAATCCACTTTGCTGTAGATGATTTTTCATAACAGAATGCAGTGCTAGAAGGAAATAAGCGGATGGAAATACAAAGGGAAAAAAGGGCCACAATAGTGTATTACCTTAGACAAATGCCACTGATAGAACCTTATTAAATAACCTTGTGAAGGCCAATGTTATAATCACAGGATTATTTTAAGATTGGATACTTCTATATAAAAAACATATATAAAAAACAGTGTGTACGCTAGTGTGATGTTGGACTTATGCCTTCTCCGTTGTTAGTCAAAATTAGAATCCTACTCACTAGATGTCGCTAGGACATGATTCTAGTACATTGCAGTCTTGCTCTGGTGTTCCCAAGTCTGTTAGGCGATGCACGTTGATGCCTCCGTTTGTCTCCGCTCTGCCGACCACTGCCTCCAGCTGATCGGCCCCTACAGGTGACGTCACTGCTATCACAGCTGGTGCGCCGAGCAAGTAGATGCGGAATCAGCTACTCTGCTCCGTTTGCGCCTCTGATTGCGTCTGTTAGGCTAATGCCCCGCTCCCAGAGTCAGCACACCCGCACTGCAGACAGGCGGTGCGCTGACATACACAGACCGCGATATGCGGTCTGTATGGAGCGGGAGCCGGAGCGGGTGGTGGGCGGGAGTGGGAGGTTTGACAGGGAGGGGGGGCGTGGCTAGAGCGGAGGGACCCGCTACTCCCCCCCCCCCTCCCTCCACGGACTCGGGCTGGAGCTGCTGAGGGTAAGTATTAAACACACACACACGCACGCAGGCACTCAGACAGACAGACAGGCACACACACACATGCGCGCGCACACACAGGCAGGCACTCACGCACTCATACACACACACACAGACAGAGGCAGGCACTCAAGCACACACATACACACACACAGACAGGCATGCACGCACTCAGACACTCACACAGACAGGCATGCACGCACTCAGACACACATACAGACAGGCACTCACGCTTTCACTCCACACTCCTCCCCGCTCCCCGAAGCCTCTCCTCCTCCCGAAGCCTCCCCTCCCCATTGTCTCACAGCCACACCACGTGACGCGTCAACGCTAGACATCACCATTTTCTTGTGTCCCCTAGCGGCTGACGCGCCACAGCATGTAGTGCTCTGTGCCGCCAGGGGGGACCGGGACCGGCTCGCAAGGATTCCCCTGCTGGTGGGGAACTCGCGACAGGCCGCCCGCGCCAACGAGCGCAGTGGGACCGAGGCCTTAGTCATTCCCACCGACTGCATCAGCTGTGGGGAATCCACCGGGCTGCTTGGTCTTACTTAACCCTACACGTTTCAAGACTAAGCGTCTCTTCTTCAGGGCTGCTGTACTTCCTGGGTGCTCAGCTGATATTTATTAGACCTGGCTCAGATTGTTCAAGAATTGTGGTCTCCTATGATTGGACCATCTGTAAATTAATTAGTGTCCACATGTGCATAGGGAAAGCGTCTCCACATTAATCAGCTCTTATTGTAAACACATAATTCAATCAGTGTCTAAAAATATATATATTCTATAAGAACTTTGTTCTGCCTGTAAATACATTGGATTTTCTTTTTTCTAAAGGATAAGAATACTACAATGCTTTGGATAGTAGATACATTTAGGAGGTAATGTAACTTATATACATGCTTTAACAAATGTTACTTATTGTAGTATGTTATTGTTAGACTGGAGTGAATCTTTTCACTTCACACAACATACATGCCTTAATTCAGGCTTATGTAATAGTCCAAATTGTATAACATTGGCATCAAATAGTTGGTGCTAGTACTCATACATATAAATTCTGTCGTTTATACATGAATTAATACCTCTATTGCATCATACACGAGTACAGTACATAGTGTCATAAATGCATGTTTTAGATACATATGTACATACATGTACATGCATGTACCCAAATCTACAGAAATAAACCAGTATTAAATTATTGTGCCATGTATTGGTGAATGTGAATATGTGTACTAACACAATTAATGTGTATAAAAAATATAACTCAACTACAGTAGTACTAATGAATGAAATAAAAATTAAATAAACCGGCTGGGGAACACAACAGCAAGACTACAAATTACAGCTCAACCCCCTTATAACGCTGTGCTTAGGGGGTCCAAAGAATCACATCACACTATAAGCGGATCGCGTTAGAAATAATGTACAATTGTATGCATTGTACAATAAAGTATTTAAAATACCAATAATTGTGTTGCAAAGTATTCATAAATACAAAAATTGGGAGCCACGCTTGCATCGCGTTATAAGCGGATCCGCGTTGTAATTAATCGTGTTATACCGGGGTTGAGCTCTACTAGGCTCATGTCCTAGCGACATGTTGTGAGTAGAATTCTAATTTTTCCTAACAGAGAAGACACAAGTCCAACATCATGCAGATGTATCCACTGTTTTTTATGGGTTTTTTATATGGAAGTATCTAATAATAAAATAATCCTGTGTTTATAACATCGGCCTTCACAAGGTTATTCAACAATGTTTTAGCAATTATATTTATCCAAAGGGTAATATATTGTGGCCCTTTTTTCCCTTTTTGTTTCCGTCTGCATATTTCCTGCTAGCACTGCATGCTGTTTTGAAAAACCATTTTTGGCAAAGTAGATTGGAATAACGGAGTGGATTTCAAAAGAAATTTGTTTGCAAAGGGTTTGATCTCATTCAAATCATTGTCCTAGCGCCATAGAAGTATTTTTGCTTCCCAGTATCAGATCTGGTTTCTAGAGAAAACCAATTAGATTATCAGGCAGCACATGGACTTATGTGATTTTTGTTATGGAAACTATGTTGTTTATTGTACTATGTTTAGGTGTTTACATATAGACTGTATATAGACTATAATATAGACTGAGCACTGCAATACTGTATATAGAGTCAATCTGATGCAAACTCCTTTGGAGCCGGGTTAAGAGAGGTACAATACTAAGACTAGTGAGTGGACAATGCATTGATTAACACAGATACTGTATAATTGTCACTGTTGTGCTCGCCACAAACCTGGGTCGGACCGCGTGGCTGAGGTGGGGTTGTAAAAGCACCGACCTTAGACCGCGCAGGCTGATCCGGATTGCGCAGTTCGTAGTCGTACGTAGCAGGGTCAGGACTGGAGAAGGCAGCATCGTCAGTGGACAAGCCAGGGTCAGGACTGGAGACATCAGGGTAAACGTTGTTCAAGCAGGCGTTCGGCAACAGGTAGTCAGGAGTTCCCCACTTCAGCTTAGGAGCGTGAGCGCGGGAGTGGACTCTGTGCATGCGGCGACCATGGCCCATGGTACTGGTCTCAGGAAGTGATAGGTAGACCAGAGTGGGCACACCGCCTGGCAGCATTGGTAGATCAGTGCTTCAGCGCAAGAGTCCTGAGCGGGATGGAGAATCCTTCGCTTCAGCGCAGGAACCAGGACACAGCCTCTGCAATAGAGAATGAGCAGCAGGCCCCAGGAACAAGGGTGCTGAAGACAACACAGGGGAAACCTCCGCTTCAGCACAGGAGACAGGAACAGACCGCTGCGTGACACTAGCAGCCGATCTCAGGAAACAAGGAGCTGAAGTCAACAAGGAGAGTACTCCACTTCAGCACAGGAGACAGGAACTGACCGCTGCGTGAGACTAGCAGCCGGTCTCAGGAAACAAGGAGCTGAAGTCAACAAGGAGAGTACTCCGCTTCAGCACAGGAGACAGGAACAGAACTCTGCGTGAACTAGGGAATAGAACTAGAGAGATTGGAACACAACAGAGCCAAGCCATAGGGCTTGTGGCAGAACACTTGTGAAAGCCAGGAAGGGTTATGCTTCTTAAAGGCCAGCGGTCCAATCCCCGGAGGAGGGTGTGAAGGCACTGCTCCAATTAGTGAGCACAAGGCTAGGCTGCAGTGATAGGTTGCACAGCTGCAGTAGATACCAGAGGGAGTGTTCCAGGACTGCACAGGTCTGTGAGGCAAGGTAAGCAGTAAACTGAGGTGTGGATTCCTTACAATAATACTCAAAAGAGAGATTATTTAATGTTCACAGGTTAATAATTAATGTGAGTAAAAATGTTAACAAAATAAAAGGAGTATGTCCTTCGACCCTCCCTCCTACCAATGCGTTTCCAAGAAATGGAACAGTAACTGTGGTTTAGGACACACATAAATACAACAAGTCAACCACTGTCCCATTTCTTGTGAAATGTCAGAATGTTTTCTTTAATAAGGGCTGAGAGTTTTTTTAATTAACATTAAGTCATAATGTTGTTTGGTAAGTTGAGTAAGGGATGGAGCTTTAAGTTTTTCCATGAGGCCGTTATCAAGCAACAAGCTGCTGTGAGAATTTGGGAAAGTAAGGATTGGTTACGGGAGCTTAAACCTTTGAGTGGTTTATTTAATATATATACACAAAGGGCAGGTCGCTACACCAGACACACATACAAAAAGCCAGAAAGTAGTCTACCTGGTGCAAGGGAGAAAGCACAAATAATAAAACACAAATAATCACCTAGGATTATATATAGTTAGAGCTGTTATTCATCACCATACGCAGGAGGTTATATGCTATATACTAGACCATCATTTTTTTGCATTCAGCTCCTTTTATGCCCTACCCTGCGCTGTTCATTACCACAGCATTATCTTGGTTTACCACACATGTGCGTATGGGATTGTGCAGCCTTAGTATAGCTTTTGATTTGCCTTTAGCTATATGTTTTGAACACATTTTGTTCATACTTTTGCACCGTGACACCACACATTTGGGGATTTTATCTATAGTGTCTCGTCGTTTTTATAGCATTTTATTAAAGTATTTGTTATTTTCATTTGAGTGTGACCTTTCTGCGGTGCATCCTATTTAAGGATTAGGCAATTGTTTGGCCTTCTATGAGTTGACATTATACTATATTTGGTCACCTATCTAGAGTGCAACTACAGGGGGCTATATATAATCCTAGGTGATTATTTGTGTGTTATTATTAGTGGTTTATTTAACACAGGTGTCGCTCCATGTTATTTGAGGGACGTTTGATAGGATATATATAGAGTAGTATTTTGGACGCTACTCAAATCAATCTCTCTCGCTTAATTTTTCTCTCTCTCTCTCTCTCTAATGCCACCTTCAGGTAAATGATAAGAGAATAGAGGAATAGACCCCTAGCAATGCTAACCAGGAAATGTCCATGTATTGAATATGCAATTTAGAGCATTTGAATCTTCATTATCTTTCCAATCAAAACAGCTTGATAAACCCAGAACTCCAAAATCCACAAAGTCTGTGATCAATATATACCACTATAAGGGTCCCTTAAATGCCACTATCTGCAGACTCCCAATAGCCTATCATAGGTATATCTTGTATGGTGTCAATGGCTGTATTGGACCTTGATTGTAGTAAAAGTCACATTGAATAAGCAACATATAATGAATATAAAGTTACTCACTGATGACTATATGGAGATCCGGGTGCTGTCGGCGTGCTCCTACCAGAAGATTTCAGCATACAAAGAGTCGTGAGAGGCGGTGCAGCTGCCTTGGAAAAAACGTATGACCAGTAGTGCAAATAATCTAGGTACAAAAATGTATTATAGGCACATTTAAAAACAGTAAGAGATCACTCTTACGCATTTCGCGTGGTCACCCACGCTTTATAAATCGTGGGTGACCACGCGAAATGCGTAAGAGTGCTCTCTCTTACTGTTTTTGAATGTGCCTATAATACATTATTGTACCTAGATTTTTTGCACTACTGGTCATACGTTTTTTCCAAGGCAGCTGCACCACCTTCAGGTAAGACAGGCATTGGCTGTTCAACTACTGGTATTCTCTATTTTAATAGACACAATGTAAACCATATAAATTGGAAAAAAGAAGCGCAAACTGAATATATAACCAATAATATATTATAATAACTATAATTTAATTATAAGTGTGCTCCTCCGTGCTGCTCAACGAAAACAGTTTCTAGAAACTGTGTGCATACATAAAAGTGGAATAATCAAGCGCAATAGAATGAAAACAATAAAATAAAAAAAACAAAATCAAGTCCAGTGGTGGTAAGTGAATGAAGCACTCACATAAGTATTGACGATAAATGTCTCTGCAAACTCCTCCTCTCTTGAAAAAATTTATAGAGAGGACATAGCACAATACAGTATAATTGAACATCAAACCAAAAGCTGGGAAAGAAAAGAAGCACTCCCTTTCTCCCAGTCTTTTGAACATTGAGTGCTGTAAGGGACACTCACACCACTCGGGATCACCAGAATCGTCCAGTCAACTTGTCCTTGGAGGTATACTTCACAGAGTATGATGTACTGTAGTGCAAACAAGTATTCTAAAACAAATTTGGGGCAATCACCAACAAGCTCCAGGTACATGCTGCAACATTTCAGTGACATTTCTGCAGACAGACTAATGGCCCATTGGATTAACAGCGGGGGTCCCTGGCAGTCCCATTCAAACTGAATGGGACTGCCAGGGACCCCTGCTGTGTTAAGCCGATGGGCCATTAGTCTCTGCAGAAATGTCACTGACATTTTGCAGCATGTGCCCAGCATGTATCTGGGTCTTGTTGGTGATTGCCCCAGATATTCCAAGGCAAGTTTACAGCAAGTTTTAGAATACTTGTTGGCACACCTGTATGATCCACAGAGGGACAAAAAACCCTATGCATTTCTCCTTTTCCTTGTTCCAGCTTCCTCAGTGGTTGATCTTCCCTGAGGAGGCCAGAACAAGGAAAAGGCAAAACGCGTAGGGTTTTCTGACCCTCTGATAATCCTGTAAACAGCAACTAAGCCTTTTGACTCCAGCGAGATGCCGTTCTGTGGCACGCGCAAACACTGAAGTGCCGACGCCGACAGCCATGAGGATCAGAGGATCAAGGCTGCCGGAGTGGAGTATACATCCAAGGACAGGTTAGCTGGACGATTTGGGTGATCCAGAGTGGTGTGAGTGTCCCTTAAAGCACTCAATGCTTCAAAAGACTGGGAGAATGTGAGTGTATCTTTTCTCTCCCAGCTTTTGCTTTGATGTTCTATTAAACTGTCTTATGCTACAGTATGTCCTCTCTATACATTTTTTCAAGAGAAGAGGAGTTTGCAGAGACGTTTATCATCAAAACGTATGTGAGTGCTTCATTCACTTACCCCACTGCACTTGAATTTGGTTTATTTATTTTATTGTTTTCACTCTTGACAATGTAAACAATGCAATTTGTAATTCAGAATACAACTGTCAAATTTCACAGCTACGAGAATACCCCACATTGGAGGGCTACAGCATTTTTAATCTTGGATCTTTAACTTATTCTCTTTATCAGGCATTTTAAAATATTCTTTCTTCCAAACTACAGTACTTTTCATTGGCTTTCTTTTCATTGGCTCTCTTTTCATTGGCTCTCTTTTCATTTAAGATGAGCAGTGCAAGTTACTGCAGAGTTCTTACACAGATATAGGTTTGTGCTAATGAGTTTCTCTGACGTCATCTTTTGGAACATTGTATTTTTTCTCTAGACAAACAAGCCTCTTTAATTAATTCTATTGTTACTCAGGCCCTGCAGCGCTACGGTAAAATCAACATTCTCATCTGTAATGCAGCTGTTAACCCCAATGTGGGTCCTTTACTGGAGACTACTGAAGAAATGTGGGATAAGGTAAATATTGCTATAAATAAAATTACTTTTTTCTAAAAGCAGTGAACATTAAAACATAGGCAAATGTGTTATTATATGACTAAAATGAATATTAACATATATGAAATATCGACCAAAAAAAATCAGAGGCACAAAGTGTGTATAATTAAATTTGTGAATATAAACAATGTGAATACTCAATAATGGGTCTATAAAGACCATATATGGTGAGTGATATTGCTATATACAGTAGAAGATGAGGTGCAGTGATATAGCTAAACACACACCTGGTAAATCACAGTGCAAATATATATATATAAATATATTGTGATAGACCAATGTTGGTATAAAGAATATAAAGTTCCCTTTGGGAATCAAGAGAGTCTGCTGCTTTTCATGAAAGGATGTCAGGGCATCACAATCTACATGGACAAAAAGAGAAGAAAGAAGGTGCAGGACCTCTTATTGCATTGTAATTTGTAAATATGTATTGGTTAAAAATGGTATGATATGCACATACACAAATTTGATAAAAATGAGAATTTAGCTACTGTATGCAACCCATTACTCCAGGTGGCAAGGTTTATTCTCCACTCTGGATACCAGATGCCTATGGATCGTGATAGTTGTCCTCTCAGGTGGTGCTGGCATCTGTCTCAGCCACTCAGTGTTTCATGTTTGAAAAACAGAGTCAATGGAGTGTAAATTGTGTTACTGTTGGCATCTTGAAACAGACATGTACAATACAAAGAAAATAAGACAAGGGGATGGTATTAAGATGAACATCTGTATTCTGTATGTATAGGTTACCAATTATTTGCGTTTAAGTATTAATCCTATATTTTAGGCACTCTTGCATTAATTATGTAATATAATTATTGCAATGCTAAACTAACACAAATGATCATTTTAACGCACTCAATGGCAAAGTCATGTAACCTATGGAAACTGTAACATTATTCCTCTCTTGGGGTGGGATGGCTTTTGCTCCTCAGCATTTTATATTTTTTTTAATGTCCTAACATCCTGGCCACAGTGAGAAACCAAAAGTCAGGCACACAGAGAGCATGTTAATTACTGCATCATAAAGACAACATATAAAGAACCTTCATCAGGGCATCCCTGATTGATTGATTGATTCCACAATGAAGATACTTTTCTAGGAGGCATCGGCTCAGTGATGTAGATTAATTACAGTACATAATAATTGTAACCCTCTTTAATGCTGACTAGACAGGCTACTGATGCTGTATATACCTTCTGGCTCACCGAGATCTGAGCCTCCGCTAACTGGGAGCCTGGGGCAACAATAGTAAATGGCAGCTCCTCTACTTGCCCAGGATCCCCTAGATGGGAGATTCCCCTGGACAAGAACAATAATAACAACTCACAAGTATATGTAACAGTTTACTATATATATATACTTTGGTCCTAATAACACATATGCATGAAATAACATTAGCAAACATACACACTTATATGGCAGTTATAACCTTGAATGACATATACACATATAAGAATGATATAGCTGTGTACCAGTAGTTCAGAGTGCACCCACTGTGCAAGTGTCCCTTCCCCACCACCGTGTGCACCCCACACCGTGTCCAAAGTACTGGACCAGTCCCTTGGTCACTTAACCTTTATTGTCTCCAAGAAATCAACCCCCAAGGCGGATCAGCGCCTGTAGGTACCAGTTTTGGTGCACTTTATAATAATACCAGCCGGGCGCTCAAGCACCCGGTCGCTGATACTTTGAAAAGGATCCGCAGATCCAGCATAGTCACTCACGAGTAGTTCCTCACTGTCAGGGAGGTCTCTCACGAGGCTTGACTCTGCAATGCAGTCTGATCCCAAACTACAGATCACCTTGTAGCTCAGGAAGATGCTGTGTCCCTGACTGCTACTATCCCTATCTAGGGCTGTCCCCTGCAGTACCACAAGCTGGTGGTGACTCAGCGCCTGCGCTGGGGCCTAGGGGAATATTCTGGCCTATGCAGTGGGTCACTAACCCCCTGCACTATGCACCTCCTCTCCCCTTGCCTCCCAGCACAAACTGTCACCAACTGCCTGTTTTCTCCAGCGCGCTGAATGTTTCAGAATCAGAGAGCAGAGAGTACTGACAACCCCATTGGCTGCTGTGACCACGTGGTATCCCAACTCCCTGAGGCTCATGGGACTTGTAGTCCCACACAGAGCCTTCCCTGGTAATGGCCGCCGATAGGGATGCTCCTATCTAAAATGGCCGCCTCTCCTGTATCACTGCGCATGCGCAAGTCTAGGGGCTGCCGCAACTATCACACTACTACACATGCGCAAATCGTGCATAACATGGCGGCGCCCTGAGACAATACCTCCGGGAGTCCCTGGCGCCGCGGCCGCCCCGGCAGCAACCACAAGCACCAGGGTAAGAAGAGGTGGTACTTGTTCTTGTTCTTGTATGCAGCACTTTACAGGGCTTTTTTGCAGGCACAGGTCCCTGCCCGTGGAGCTTACAATCTATGTTTTTGGTGCCTGAGGCACAGGGAGATAAGGTGACTTGCCGAAGGTCACAAGAAGCTGACACCGGGAATTGAACCCGGTTTCCCTGCTTCAAACTCTCAGTGCCAGTCAGTGTCGTTACTCACTGAGCCACTCCCTCTCCTATGACATACTAGAAATGTCATACTACTGCAGGTGTGCTAGGCTTTACCATATACCGAATGTGCTCATTCTGATCAATGATGACCACATACTTTGCTCTTTCCACGCTTACTGTTCTTGAGTTAAGGTTGTTTTACAGAATTGCTTTTGCATTTCACTGATTTAACACTGCTTAGTGAATCTGGTCATTTTCCATTTCCCTTCATTTCAGGTTCTTGGAGTGAATGTTACGTCATATTTCCTAATGGCAAAACTTGTTGTTCCACATATGCAGAAACAAGGGTAAGAGACGTCACACATGATGGACGTGGCTTGACAAAAATGATGCATTATAATGTTTTTAAGGTCTTCATCTGAGGAAGCCTCAGTAGCACCTAGCATAATGCATGCAAAAAGATGTCCATGTACTGTATTTGTGTAATGTACGAAAGATGCGAAATATTCAATTTTTTGTTTACTGTATGTGGCTTGTGTTCATTAACATGCTCTGCAGCTGAATCATACAGAACATGAGAAATACACAATATGTACAGGTACGTAATGTATTTTGACTGTGTACAGTAATTTGCATCTTATGCTTTAAAAAAATCTTTTTATTCGTTTTTGAATAATACGAAACAATATAAATACAATAATTAAACATATATAGTAGAATGAATATATCTAAAATATTTAAAACACTGATTTCAATACTGTCAAATCATCTACAGTATAGAATATGAATCTATCATGAAAAAAAACTAAACAATAACATAGCTCATATATTATCTAAGAATTCTGTAAGAACATTAGACATAGCCACAAAATAAAAATAAAAAGGACACCATCTTCATATCTGAGACCTCTTCATTTCATAATAAATAAATATGCATGTATATGAATAACATTTAAAAAAAAAAAATTAATCTATATACTATAACTCCCAGCATCATCGGGTCTCGTTATGATAGAGTTATGTATTTCCAAATAAAACAAGAAAGGAAACCAGATATCCTTATACAGTTTTTAGAGTGTTTTTTTCGTAAAGAAAAAGTAATGCTCTCTGAAGCACATATTTCCCATGCTCCAGTCAACCATTGTCTAATATTTGGTTTTGATATACAGACGAGCAAACGAGTATTCTAAAACTTGCCTTAAACTTGCCTTAAACTAGCCAGATACATGCTGGGTATATGCTGGGTACATTTCAGTGACATTTCTGCAGAGGCTAATGGCCCATCAGATTAACACAGCAGGGGTCCTAGGTCCTCAGTTTGAATGGGACAGCCAGGAACCCCCACTATTAATCCGATGGGTCATTAGTCTCTGCATGAAATTGTGCAGCATGTACCCAGCATGTACCTGGGTCTTTTTGGTAATTGCCACTGATTTGTTTTAGAATAACTGTCGGCACTACAGTATTCTTCAAATGAGAAGAAATGAACAATCTGGCATCTAATAGTACATGTATAATTAGAAAACTGGTGTTAGATTTAAGGACATACTTTTTATACACATCCACGCACCCAAGAAAACCACAAAAGGATCCAACTGGAGACTAAAACCAGTAATTTCCTTTATGATTTCTAAAACTTGAATCCATACTCACACAGACACGCGGTTCAGGTAAACAGAATCACGATACCACAAAAATCTGTGTACATCTACTACCAGCACATATATCCCCTTAGGTGCACCTGTATTAATTACTGTATACCCAGGATAAACAGAAATGGCAATGTAGCAGTCTGTTTGGGACAAAGTTAACAGAAAGAAATTAGCATATTGTCTAGAAGCACAGGCATGAATAGTTATTGCTATACAGATGAAACAGTGTCAGCAGGCTAATTTAAAGCCAACACTGTGGGCAATAGTATGCGTGAAGACCACCAAGCTTACAGCTAGGAACTTACCTTGTATAACAGCCATGGCTGAAAGGCCCCCGATTTACCCGCTACACTGGTAACTGGCTACAAAAAGATAATCATAAGACTGCTTCATTTGGAGCAGCGGCTCAAGATTCTATTCAATATTCACTATCTACCTACTCAGTAACACCGAGCCCTAAGATCTCAAACCCTACACACGGTTTAGGTCTCGGTCTTGCCTATATTATATTATCAAAAGGACATCAGCACTGTTCACCTGTTTTACCCGTAGGGCAGGTTTTTGTTACTAGTCATTAACTAGACTGCCATGATCAAAGCCGCAGCAGAGAAACGCTGATTCAGACAATGGAGTAACTAGGCTAAAGATACAGCCAACACTCTGCGCTTTAGTCCACGTGAAAACTGTAAGCCACACAGCCAGAGACTTACCTTTTAAAATAAACAGCCACGGCTGACAGGTTAAATAGGCAACACTACTAACAAGATGGACACACACCTGCTTAATAGCTCTGACACCACATAGGAAACAAGAGATCACTTACTTGTTTCCCGAATATCCCTTGGGCTATAAGCTTCACAATCACTAAGGGGACAGGAGCCACACATCCTGTGGACACTCTGCGCCCAACAACAACAATCAACTATTATAGCGCTCACAAGGGACCGACAGTTCCAACCTACTGTCAGCAGTCAGATACTCGAGCTTCTGTGTAGGACACAATAATAGGTTAATACCTTTATTATTCGAGTGTACAGCCATACACTTGTATAAAGGCACAGTGCCACTAGCCGCTTGGAAACAGAGCAGCAGATACAGTCTACCCAAAAGGGATCATCATCACGATAATCATGTAAACTGTTTGGAGCACCTGCTATAAAAATGACTTTGATGTTCAAGGACATCGCTACCCCTATCACTCCCCACTCAGCCACACCACAGCTTTCTACTATATTTCCCTGAGTGGTATCTGGGACACTATCCAATCTCTGTGTACACTAAGTTAGTTGTAGCCCCTACCTGAGAAAAATTCCACCAGCACTAGCAGAGACGTCTGCACAGGAGGGAACAAGGGAGCACCAGTAGGGGCATATACACCGCCAGAACTTCAGTTGCTCACCAGCTCTGGACCTAACAGTATTAACACAACAAGGATATATATATAGTTTAGTTTTGCTTTGAGATAGCTTGTTCCACTGTACTGCACGGTCGAGCCCATTCACTAATATGGGCATAGGCATACATACTGCCACACTGTTACATTGCTGTTTGGAGCACTGAATATGTATACATAGTTACCTCTGTGGTGTAGTGTAGCCAATACAGGGGGTTCCCAGGGTCACCATCTAATGTTGGGTTGACAGTGTTGCACAGTACACAGCGGTTGAGCCCATTCATTAATATGGCATAGATATGCACATCTGCCACACAGCAGTCTTGGTAATTGTGCGCTAGCACTCTATTAGTTGCGTTATCGTTGTGGCAGTTTCTCGCTGCACTCTGGGACTCCAGGTACATACTAGAGGCTATATCTCAGACTCACAGTCTCTGTACACTTACAACTTCCAGTGTTCATCATTTGCATACTTTTGGGATTGGTACTGCTCGGTGCTCATATATGGTAATTTCCTACAATTCTTTAGGGGCACGTCTACACTCTACTAGTAGCCCCCAGTGACACAGTCGCTGTGGTTAACTTACCTCTATTACAGGTAACTCCACCCATTACCATCCTATCCACACCCCTACTGTCTTAAGAGACACCATTTTGTAAGGGCCAGCTGCATATCAGATCCCTTGGAAACATTGATTTAATACCACTCAATTGTTTTGTTTTAATTGAATCCAGAATACTTATGTAGATTCATGTGTGTGTCCATTGATGATCATTAAAGATTTATTTTTAATTCATTCATCTTTTCATTCAGAATAGGGAACTGAGTGCTTTATTTGGGTTTCTTCCTCTCTGCTATATACTTGGTCCCTTAGTATCCAGAGTCCCTTGTGTGCTGGAGGAACTATTTCCCGCCTACTAGAGGGATCAGTATCCCACAACCTTGCAATTCCTGCCCATACACTCCCAATATCTTCACTGAATCTAACAAATCTATTGGGAAGGGGCAGTTAGTTGCCTCTTCAGATTAACATTCTGTGACTCCATAGAGACCACCTGCACACACTTTCCACAGCAGTATACTCCCTGGAACAGCTGTTCCAAGTGCACATACTGTACATGTGGCAAGATGAGCATTGAGTGGCATTCTCAACCCTGCTCATTGTTGCAAATATGAAGTTGTAAGTGCTAACAATTTAGTGTACAGTACTTCAAAATACAAATACCCTTGCTCATACCTTCCTTGTTCCAACAAAGTCCAGGAAGCAGCGTTTGGCTGGGGAGGTATCCCTTAACTGCCAGGCCTTATTCCGGGTGTTGGTGCTCTCCCGCATCCGAGCAGAGTGCACCCATGCTGTGGCCACTGGGCAGGAAGCTGTGTTCACTTCCCAGTGGGCCTTAAGCGTGGTGCTCTGCTCGGTATCCCCCATGGTTTTTCTTTTAAACTCCACATCCTCATTTAGTGCACTTTATTTTCAGTTACAGGTGCACTTAAATACTGTATTTTGTTATCTATTTGTTTTGAACCTCTTTTCTGCTTGATTCTAAACGACTAACAGATGCAGAGGCCTTTTTTAGTGTGCTCTGCTCTATTCCACTCGGCATTAACGCCAGTCAATCAGTTATATGGTTTCAAAATATATCTGGTTCTAACTCCACACAATACAAACAGCACTTGAAATATAACAGTAATTCAATCATACAGGACACGTAATCGTATAAAAGTATTTTTTATTGTGTAGGAGATGTGTGCAGAGGGTTGGAAAATAAAGGTGGGCTTTTATTTTGCCGTATGCTTTAACATAAAATATTGCTTTTGTTCAGCATATGAGCAAACAAAAATAAACATACAGTAGCTAGCTCGGCATGGAGTGCTGACTACACATAACTTAGTTGTTTGTTATGGGTTGGGGGACTAAATCCTTACCACCAATAAAGCACAAGTTCAGTCTGAGGTAGGTTTACCTTTGGGCACACGAATTCCTCCTTGCTAGGGTAGGAGTTATGAAGGTTCAAGCTGCAGGGTGATCTCTCCTGCATGGATCAGGTCCAGTAACTTTCTGGATCAGAGAGAGCAGACTGCACTCATGTGCCGTCCAAGTGCACTCTGCTTCCTAGATCAGACAGTCTATGTGCAGTCTCTATTGCAGGGTTTTTAATTGCCTCAGGCTGCAGATTAACCAACTTTACCAGTGTAGCCCTGTTTCC
This sequence comes from Ascaphus truei, assembly GCF_040206685.1. Classification (NCBI taxonomy): domain Eukaryota; kingdom Metazoa; phylum Chordata; class Amphibia; order Anura; family Ascaphidae; genus Ascaphus; species Ascaphus truei. The sequence continues at coordinate 26,926,044 of NC_134495.1, forward strand.
CCTAGAACACAGGAAACTACCAATTGCTGCTCTTATACCTGTTGGCTCCAGGAGCCTGAGCCTCTGCCTCAGAGGGCCTGGGGTGTATACTTACTCTGGTGCAGCGTCTCCACCTGTGAGGGATCCCAGCAGAGCGGAAACAACCCCTTACAGGACACAACAATACACACCCACACAGTTAAAATAATGCAAACTTTACTGTGAAGCGATTGATATGGATTATGGGATTACTCTACCTTATGAGTAAGTTAAAGATACAGTTACCATATGCCTTGCAGGGCTTATTATCCTGAATTGCTACCCACCACCGTATCCCACACCATGTCCAGAGAAATGTGTATCTCACACAGAGTCCCCAAGAGATCCACAGCATGTAAAGTCCCTTGGCCACTAGTCCCACAGTGTCCCCAAAGAACCCACCCTCATAGGCATGATGAGTGCCTGGGTATAGACCGGTTTATGTTGGTGCACTTGTTGACTGCTAACTGTCGCACCCGGTCTGATGAAGCTTCACAAAGGATCCGCCGATCCTCCCTTTCACCGCGACGTCGTCAAGGTGATCCCACCAAGGCAATGTCTCTTCCATCTCTTCAGTGAGGCCTGATCTCAACCCTCTCTGCAAGGAATTCAGCATCTGCTGTGTCATAGTTTGCCACGCTACCTCCTGTGACACACTTCCTATATCTACCTGCAGCACTTCCACAGCTCCTATTCGCTCCCTGGCATCAGGTGGGACCCTCCTAAGGCTCAAGGACTTGTAGTCTTTTCCCTCAGCCTTCCCTAATTGGCTAGTGTTCGCACGCTTTCCCACTGCGCATGCGTGACCTAGAAAGGCTGCTGCCGCTCCTCTGCGCATGCGCAAGCTTTCCTAAGATGGCGGCTCTCTCTGCGATCCCCTTAGCCCCCGGCGACACGATTGCCCCATCAGCGCACAACGGCAACCTCCCGCTGCACGCCCCCTCCCTTGGAGCTCCCGACACGCGTGACCGTGCATCCGCACGCCCACCGCAACCGGACCCATCTCTCCAGCACTAAGGTACACAGCAAGGGTCATAACCTCAGAGGGGGAACTTGACTACACCAGCAAAGCCATTAGACAGGGAAAGCACTATGTCACAAAAGTAAATTCACATTTTCTCCACAAATCAAAATATGAGCACTTTTAGAACCAAAACAGATTGATTACACATTTAACATATCTAATATCAACAAAACAGAGCATTTCAGTTTACTTCTTTTGCGTATTTCCATAGTTCATTACTTTTGCTTTCTTTCCAGCCAATCTCCCTCTACTTTTCTAAAAGACTTGCGTAGCACTGAGACAAGAAAGGCTAATTTTCTGAATAGTGCCCTTTATTGTAGTCTATAATTATGATCATACCTAGATAAATTATTCTTATAACTGTCTATTTTTTTATTTATAGAGGTGGATCCATTATTCTATGTTCTTCTATGGCGGCTTTCATACCGCACCAGGTAAGTTCTACAGTTGGACACCACATTTTGCAGTTTGCTAAACATTTCTTTCGGTAGTCTGTGTGAACCCCAACCCTGATGAAGTCACTGTGCAAGTGACTAAACGCATAGGGCATGTGACATACTGTGTATATATATATATATATATATATATATATATATATATATATATATATATATATACAGCATATATCTATATATATCTATATATATATAAATATATCTATATATATATATATATATAGATATATATTATTTTTTTTTAGAAAAAGGTAGCACTACTAAATAATGATCACTAATATTATCTAGAACATTAATGTGAAAATAGAAACTTATTTGAAACACAGTATTGATAAGTGGTCAGAGAATAAAGTGAAATTTAAAACAATGTGTTGAAGAGAATGAAAGCATAAAATAATGAAAACAATACTAATAGCTAAAACCGACCAGACAGACAATACAAAAAACATAAATATACCCTTCCGAGAATAGAGATCAAGTGAACAAATCTTTTAAAATTGCTTGAAGTACGGAAGTCCAGGCTGCTTTCCAAAGGATGAACCACATTAAAAATAAATGAAAACAGAAAGCGCACGCTCCATAGCATAAAAAATGTATATTTAATGAAATAGAAGGGGAATGGACAAGGGGGGGAGAACAGGCACACTTACAAAAGTAATTAAAACAGCATGTGTGAACAAAGTATCATTTGTAAGTTTGTGTCTCTCTCTCTCTCTCTTTCTCTCTCTCTCTCTCTCTCTCTCTCTCTCTCTCTCTCTCTCTCTCTCTCTCTCTCTCTCCCTCTCCCTCTCTCTCTCTCTCTCTCTCTCCTTCCAAGAGCTTACAATCTAATTTTGAACAGGGGTTATTTACTGGGTAAAACAAGGATACAAAGCAAAAAAAAAAGGACATAACTCCACTTTGGAACTCTAACTAATACAGCTTCATTACTTACTAATATTGGGAGAACTAAACTCTTTCCCCACTCAGAACCCCATACCTGTAGACAGACCACCGTTTTCCTTGCAGTCTCTCACTGGGGCTGTCGGCATTCGTTCTCCGAGATTAGCACATGGCCTTCTGCAGCATATTATTAAGAGTTTTGTTGAATTGCTCCACTAGGCCATTGGTTCGATGGTGATAGACCGAGGTGCATATGTGTTAAATATTAAACAGTATGCACAGCGCTTTCATAACCCGACATATACCAGTGGTTTCTTGATTCGTTAACATTTCCTGTATAGTGTACACACACACACACACAAATATATGCATACCATTTTACAGGAACAGCATTCATGCCCCTAAAAGGCATACAGTTTAATTTTGGTGCCCAGTACACATATAGAAAAGAGGCTCACCTTATTCAGGGTTTTTGACACAAGGACAGCACCTTCTTTATATTTATGATTAATAATATTTGTTCACCCGGCACAATTAACAACACTGCAGTTAGTTGCATACAATAAGCCAATTAGTTTGATGGGTTAATCCCACCACTGCAAATAACTATTGTTTATATAGAGTCATATTTACTAAGTTATGCTAAGCAATATACCGATGTAGCCATATGATTGGTCTTGCTGCTCTCACGAATATCGTCACGGCAATATCTGAGCCTACGTGGGCTTGTGGAGTCTAAGTAAGGACACTAATGGTCCATCAGGATTAACACAGCGGGCATTCCTGCTTCTGAATGGGACTCCCGCTGTGTGAATCCTACCGGGCGCCATCAATCTATAAAAGATGCGCATTGAGAGTAGATTGAATCAGTCACTCTCCCTGTGCACCGCTAACAAGTGATTGCATGGCTTTTATTTTATTTAAATAATACAGTATTGAAGCAGTGTCTCTGGAGCTGAACCACATTAATTTCAGCTCTGGGTAACCCCTACTTTCCGAGTTACTGGCCCCGATATGGGGTGCCGGTAACTCTGCCATGTTTAAATGTCCCGCGTCACGTGACTGCCAGGAGAGTGACTGATTCAGTCTCAGTCTTACTGCATGTCTCTTACAGACTGTTGCAGCCCATTAAGATTCACACAGCGGGAGTCCCATTTAGAAGCAGGAACCCCGCTGTGTTAATGCTTATGGGCCATTCCCCCCTGTCAAGCACTGTGCTTTATTCAACTCTTGCCAAGCAGAACGTCTTGTATTCTCTCGCTTGCTCCATTTTCTCAACACCTATTCTCTCCTAGACCCTCTACAATCTGGCTTCCGCTCTGCTCACTCCACCGAAACAGCCCTCACTAAAATAACTGACGACCTCCATGCTGCCAAAGACAGAGGTCATTACACTCTGCTCATATTACTCGACCTCTCTGCAGCATTTGACACAGTGGACCACCCTCTTCTCCTCCACATTCTCCATACTCTAGGTATTCGGAACAAAGCTCTATCCTGGATCTCATCCTACCTCTCCCATCGTACTTTCAGTGTCTCTTCTGCTAACACCTCCTCCTCCTCTATTTATCTCTCTGTGGGGGTACCCCAGGGCTCTGTCCTGGGACCTCTTCTCTTTTCTCTGTACACACTCTCTCTAGGTGACCTAATAACATCTTTTGGGTTTAATTATCACCTCTATGCCGACGACACACAAATATACTTTTCAACACCTGTCCTTACACCTGCTGTACAAACCAAAGTTTCTGAATGTCTCTCTGCTATATCATCCTGGATGGCCCTCCGCCGCCTTAAACTCAACATGGCTAAAACAGAGCTCCTCATACTTCCTCCCAAACCTGGCCCTATTACCTCCTTCCACATTACTGTTGGAACTACAATCATTCACCCAGTAGCCCAAGCACGCTGCCTAGGGGTCACACTCGACTCCTCTCTCACATTCGCCCCTCACATTCAAAACATTTCTAAAACTTGTCGCTTTTTCCTCCGCAATATAACAAAGATACGCCCTTTCCTCTGTTGCTCGACTGCTAAAACTCTGACTCAGGCCCTCATTCTCTCCCGTCTTGATTACTGTAACCTCCTGCTGTCCGGCCTTCCTGCCTCTCACCTGTCTCCCCTACAATCTATCCTAAACGCTGCTGCCAGAATCACTCTACTCTTTCCTAGATCTGTCTCAGCATCTCCCCTCATGAAATCCCTCTCCTGGCTTCCGATCAAATCCCGCATCTCACATTCCATTCTTCTCCTCACTTTTAAAGCTTTACATTCTTCTGCCCCTCCTTACTTCTCATCCCTAATTTCTCGTTATGCACCATCCAGACTCTTGCGTTCTTCTCAAGGATGTCTTCTTTCTACCCCCTTTGTATCTAAAGCCCTCTCCCGCCTTAAACCTTTCTCACTTTCTGCCCCACACCTCTGGAATGCCCTTCCCCTCAGTACCCGACTAGCACCCTCTCTATGCACCTTTAAGACCCACCTTAAGACACACTTGCTTAAAGAAGCATATGAATAGCACTGTGGATATTCTGAACACAATACATAAAGCTTGGCCCCCTGCAGACGCACTTACCAGAACTCCCTCCTACTGTCTCTGTACGTTCTACCTACCAATTCGACTGTAAGCTCCTCGGGGCAGGGAGTCCTCTTCCAAAATGTTACTTTTATGTCTAAAGCACTTATTCCCATGATCTGTTATTTATATTATCTGTTATTTATTTGATTACCACATGTATTACTAATGTGAAGCGCTATGTACATTAATGGCGCTATATAAATAAAGACATACAATACAATACAATACAGTACACCAGCACATGCTCTGCGGCTGCTGATAGATAGAAGTGGCTTCACCTGTACACTTGCATTTGATCAGATGTCAAAGAATTTACTGATAAAAATATGTTGTAATGGTATATATATATATATAAAAAGAAAATTCTGTTCAAATAAGGGATCTATGTACAGTATCACATATTATAAATATGCATTTCATTTTTTGATGTGTGCATTCAATAAAACATTTGAACTGATATGAATCATACCATGGGGTTCAGAAAAGCAAAAGGCATTTGTGGAATATTTGAATGCATGGTGAAGGTAACAATGATGGTCTGAGCACCATACTTGATTTGTAACCACACAAAATATCCTCACTCTCACAGTATTGAATTAATTACATACAGTATCATGGTAAGATCCGGCTGCTAGTTATCAGTGTAGAGCAACTGTAGAAAGCTGTGGTGAGCTAACGTAGGTGATCTTATTTGGTCACAGGAATAATATCAGGCTATACTTGTTTATCCCTTAAAATATTTGTGTCATTGTTTATTAACCTCACCTATTCATACTGTCCTAAAATAACACTTACTACAGTATGTATTTATTAATAGATGCTAAGCAATGTAGGTGCAACTGTCTCTCTTTGTATTAACTCAATGGTACAATGCCCATATTTCCCCTTTATAGCCTGATTGTCAGTCAGGGTTTTAGTATACTGTTACCACAAGTTATTTTCCTCAGAGGAAAATCAGGCACATACAGAATGTATATCTATTTCTCTTCTGTTGTTTTCAAATCCTTATTCACCTTCCTTTATTTAATTTTGTTTTACTCAGTATTTTGGTCCGTATTGTGTAAGTAAGACAGCACTACTTGGCCTAACTAAGGTCCTGGCAAGGGCATTGCAACCCATGAACATTCGAGTAAATTGTCTGGTATTCGGAGTAATCAACACCAGTTTCAGTGATGTGGTAAGTGTGAGGGTTATAAGGGTGAGTAATAAGAGGATGTCAAACCTTCACTTGACGTGTCCTTTGTGCGTTTTTTAGGTGAGAAAAACACCCGAGATGGAGAAAGAAATTATGACATATTATGGCATACCTAGGTATGAGAACACACTTTAACAGGCTAATTTTCATCAGATTTTAAAAAAATCAATGTGACACGGTTATATATTTTGTGTATAGATATTGCATATATTTCTCTTTTTATATGTACAGTATTTTCTCATTTGTACAACACATCTTACATTTGCTACTGGCTGGGATTTTACTGTACATCAAAAAATTGATGTATATATCAAGATACCCTAAATGTTTTTTAAATGTAAAGTTAAAACTCGTACAGCACATAGGACATAGGACATAGCTTGTTCGCCCAAGGCAAAAGATCAAATGTTTGTCAACCTCAATCCAAGGTTGATACATACAGCACATAAACATAGTTTAATTGGTTTGACCTGTATATTCCACCTCTGTGCAATATCCATTTCCCACTTGTTCTACGTTATATTCATTCTTCGATGTCATCTAAAGCTAATGCATGCAACTCTCTAGAGCCGCTTAATACTGAGAGTGTAAATAGGGCACACATGTTATCTCACTGTCTGGGAATATTACACTGAAAACTTGCTAAATCTAAGATTCATTTTGGACATTTTTATCCTTTTGATACTTGGCAAAACAGTTAGAAAGAAATCATTTTTGGAGAAAAAAATGCTTAAAATGTTTCAAATGCATTATGGACTGTTTCGCACATTTCTATTCTATAAATGTACTGATATGTCTTATATGACCTTATCTTTAGGATTGGGGAACCAGAGGAATGCGGAGGGATTGCATCATTTCTTTGCTCTCCAGGTGCTTCTTATATCAATGGTGAAAACATTACAGTTTCTGGCGGGTCCCATGGACGACTATGAAAATTATTTTTACTGTACTCTCCTCATATTTAAATCTCTCTTTTTTCTATGTCTGATTATCCTCTAGGTAATAGTTACTAGTGTTTCCATAATTATCATTTAATATATGTTAATTAAGTTTTAAGCAATTTATGATGGGTGGAACAATGGATGTAACAGGCAAGATGATTTGTAAACGATGCTAGACTACAGGAGATAGACAGGGGGGACTACGGGGAGGGAGGGGTAGCTGGACAAGTGTGTCCTCTGGTCCCTGCTGCAGTCTATTAACATGCTATGAAACTGTTTTCAATAAAATTGTTACCTTGCACTTTTCATTAGTGTTTTGCTATTTTATTATTTCTTTCTTTCTTTATTTTGTAAATGTGTGACTTTGATATAGCTCCCCTGATACATATTTTCTCCCCTGTATACTCATACACTTGCTTGTGTCATGGCCCCGCCCTGTCATGGATGCGCCCACCTGACTATTTTGGCCACACACCCTTGCCGAAATAAGGAACCTGCAGATTGTGGTGAAGTGCCGTGCACGCGCAGCCAGGACGCAAGGCAGGCATGTAGGCGCGTGCAGCGGGACCTTAGCCCTAGAGCGTTTTGGTAGTTGACAACCTTAGAATTCGTCCTGCTGAACTCCTCATTTAGTAAATATGGGTCAAAGTGTCCTGCACAAATATTTTATTAGGATCATACATAGTACTGTATTTTATTTCCTTCTGCATCTAAACTAATTTACAAACTTTAATTCCCCCCACAGAACAATTGTGAGTACAACATACAGACACCGAGTTTTAATCAAGGGAACCTAGTTCAATTCCCAGTGTCAACTCCATGTGAACTTAGTAGAAAGAGAAGGGATAAACCCAAATTGAAGCTGCAAAAACTAATGTGTCTAGTGATAATCGTGGAACTGTAGAAATATCGTCATAAGTATAATGCTGGTATCTGAATGACTGAGGCAATAATAGTCAGTTCACTAAGCCTAGTATGTGTGGGATAATGTAGCAACCACCTCACCTAAACTCCATGCGGAGGTAGCAGCCCGCGAGGAACAACAAGATGATCCGTACTCTCATGATAAGAGTCCTGCGATGAACAGATTCTCCCTCTCACCGGGTGCCTGTATCTCCTCCCGCGGTATCGCTGCTGGTGAGTGGAATGCCATAACCACACCGTCGAAGAAAGGACCGGAATGCTGCTGTTGAGGAAGTTCTCACAATGGATAAGCAACTGTATGCCAAACAAACTGGAGGGCATTCTTCAATACCAATAGGTACTGTATACAAAAATAGAAGGAGTGGAAAGTAGAGCACTGCAAATGTAAGCAAGGGCTGGAGGCAAAAAACGTGAACCCCAATTGATTGTTTTTTTTTTCATTTTCTGTTTATTGTTTTCACTAAATTATTTGGCATTTGGATGGCTTCTTTTATTACTTTTAGGATTATATCGTAGTTTTATTTCTGGAATTGTTTTGTTGGTTACATGTGTATTTAATTGTATTCTAGTATTTTGGAATAACATTATTTTTATTGTTTTGCGGTTTTGGTGTTAGAATAGTTTTTAAATTAAAAAAAAAATACAATTGACAATCCTATACAATATAGTACACTGTAGACAATAAATCCTTTTAATTGTCAGTGTTGTAACCTATGCCCTCAATGGTGGCAGAGATAACCACAATGGCAATGAATGGACAACCTAAAAAAATAAAAATACAAAATGAAATACATTTCAATTAAATAAAAACAAACATTAGACAAAAAATGCATTGATTGTTAATGTAGTTAGTTTTACCTGCGAAGGAGCACAAATAAACACATTGGCAATCAATTGGCAACCTAAAAAAAAACATTTTTTAAAACTTCAATACAATAAAATAAAAACAAACAGACAGAAAAATGCATTGAATGTCACTGTTGTTAACTATACCCTAAATGGGCACAGATAACCACATTGGCAATTAATGGGCAACATAAAAAAAATGCAATTACATAAAATACAATACAAGTGCCTCTTACCCTTGCCAGGAGTAAGGCTTTCATCTTCATCCAACTGTGGAACCAACAACTCTTGACCCCCGAAGCAATGAAGAAGAGCATGATGTGCAGAAGTCCATGATCCTCAGTTGCTTGAAGAGGACTCACCAGTGATTAGATCTTCTTTTTTTTCTTTTTACTGCATCTTCATCCTGTTCTTCTTTTTTCTCTTAACCAGATCCTGGAGGAGATGGTGCGCTGTTATCTTCTTCCTGACAAATGAATCGTATTCTTGCAGCTGGTTGTTGTAGTGATGTATATTATTCATGCGTTTGATACATATAAATGTGTGTATATATATATTTTCTAGGCCAACATGCCTTTCAGCAGATTACTTGGGAATCATCTATGGGTCCTTATGTCGTGGCTTATTGCAGGTTATTGTCACAAATACATTATCATTGACAGACAATCGGCAGGTCTGGATATAGAGGACTGATGTCCCCTGGGCTAAGGAGCAAAAATAATTGAAAAATGTTTGTGAAAAATGTTTGTGATATTGGACCTAAGGGAGTTACAGGACCTACAATTAGAGGTGACAAATACATCAAAATACAGTTGGCTTATGGCAATGACTAGTTACTAGGATGTCCCTGTCACTGTCATGGAGAGCAACTGTGGTACAGGAGTCCAGTGCCTGAACAGGTGAGCATGTGAGTAGTGGAGGTCAGTAGTCAAGGCTAGTAGCAAACAGGTAGCGATTGTCGGTAGGCAGGCAGGTATGCAGAGATCACAGCTGGAAAGAGGCAAGTATAGTAAGGTCAGAGCAGGGTCTTGTAACAGCAAGTAGTAAACAACAATATGGCATTGAGCTGACATTACTCCCCCCTCTCAAAGTGCGTCCTTCAGACAATTTTCTTCTTGGTTTTGTGTTTCTCGTGGAAATTTTCGACAGGGTGTGAAGTATGGATATTTCCCACTGGCTTCCAAGATCTTTCCTTAAGGCCATAGCCCATCCACTGCACCAAGTACTGTAACTTATACCTATATACTCTGGTCTTGGATTCTCTCCACAATGAAATCCTCTTCGCCATCTGAGTCAATCGTAGCTGTGATAGAGACGTAGCGAGTACTTTCCTGAACAATAATGGCCAAGAGTAAGGCGGGATGGCGGATAGGTCCGTTACTATCCTCTTTGGTGACAGGTTTAGCCAAGAAGTGTAGCTGGTCAGAATGGATGGTATCCACGGTATTTGATCTTTGTGGACCTTTTGTATACAAGGGTCTCCTAGGCTTGTTATGGCAACAGAGTAGGTAAAATCCAAATTTGCCACAATATACATTACAAAACATGTCCTCTGAGCAACATTTGTTTCTTTCCTCAGAGATGATTGGTCCCCGAACTTTATTCAGCTGTAATTGTTCCACTTCTGGAAATGGGGAAACTGTTGTTTTTTTTATTCCCCTCTAAGTGGAGGGTAAGAAGAACGTCTTAAACCAGGACTGCTTAAGGTAAAACCGTGTCTCCCTAGTTTCCTCTCTGTAATCCATTGGTCTATCTGGATACAATAATGGACAATGTCTTCTTGTACCGTTGGACCAACAATCTGAGCGAGTTCATATTTTATCTGATCGGACAGACCTCTGTGAGAATAGAACCTCTCTGCTGATTCGTTCCAGGTTGTTTTAGCTACCCATCACTGAGTTTGAAGCAGGGGAACCTAGTTCTATTCCCAGTGTTGGCTACTTGTGACCTTGGGCAAGTCACGTTATCTCCCTGTGCTTCACACACCAAATAAACATAGATTGTAAGCTCTACGAGGCAGGGACTGAGTCTGCAAAATATCTTTGTAAAGTGCTACATAAAACTAGCAGCGCTATCCAAGAACAAACTATTATTATTAAGAAGGAAGTTCACAGGTTGCTTCTAGAAACATCCTTTTATAAAAAACGAATTCTAATCCAACTAAGCAATTCATTATAGAATTGAATGAGCTCCTTAAAGACGCTTTATCTAAGATCATACTTGCAAAAGTGGAATTTGCCTTTCTGTTTGTGGAAAATCCAAAAATTCCGATTTTCTATCACCTTCCTAAAGCCAGGTCCTGAGTGGCCGTTGCTGCGTTCGCTATGGCGTGCATGCCACACACCACAGAACAGCCCTATATGAGGCAGTGATGCGTACGCTGGCAGGGAAGACAAAAATGTTGTCTTCCCGTGCCGCGATGCGATCACGTGGTCGGCGCCCACCAATGGGAGGGCAGATATGCCTTGTTATGGCCATGCCTCCCCATCATGGCCTCGCCCCATAATCCCCTAGAGCTCCCCTGGAAAGTCCTGGAATGATAATATTCCAATAATAAATAAAACAGATAAAGTTTCCCTCTTGAATGCACACTCAATCACATTCAATCACATTCAATCGGTAACCTCCAACCTTTCGCAGTATGTGGACTCTTTTCTTCAGAGACTGGTTGGCACCCTGCCCTCCTACCTAATGGACTCCACTACTGTCTATAATTTGTTTCACAATTTCAAGTGGAACTACAGCTTTAGGTGGGTGACGTGTGAAGTGCAAGCACTTTACACTCATATCCCCCATGATCAAGGGATTGAGTCAGTGACAGGGTTCCTATTAGAAGATCCCTCATTGCACACACTCTACCGCCAATTTATTCTTGACACAATACAATTCATCATCTCACACAATTATTTCCTCTTTATCTCTCAATACTACCTGCAAATATGTGGTACAGCTATGGGGACTTGGTTTGCCTCTAGCTACGCCAATTTGTACATGGTCACTTGTAAAAACCTTTACATCTGGTCCAAAAATCCCTTTGCGAGCCACATTAAAATTTGGCGACGCCATATAGATGACGTTATAATTGTGTAGGAGGGTGATATTGACACTCTGAATAACCCTTTGACCTGCATAAATAGCAACAGAATGAACCTGAAGTTCACCTCCACTACAGTGGCGGCCGCCTTTAGACTCCTGCAGCCTTTTCCCCGCAATTTTTTAAATCGCGGGCAAATCGTGGGCCGTTTTCGGCAGTTTTGGGCGCCTGTAGGCATTTTCATTGTCTAGCGCTAAGCGCTTTCATTGTCTAGCGCTATTAGCGCTATCTGGTGATTTCGGGCCACGCAGAAAAGGTCTGTGAGAGACGGAAAACATCCCCGAAATTTTTCAGGGATATTGGAGCTTAAAAGGGGCCGCGACAGTAGTAGCACAATATCTATCGATTTCCTGTATTTGCACTTAGAAGCAGAACCAGGATAAGTTGTGCATACCAGGACTTTCTTTAAAAAAGTGGATACCAATAATTTATTGCTAGCTACGAGCAATCATAAAAAGTCCTGGAAAGATAATATTCCAATAATAAACAAAACAGATAAAGTTTCCCTCTTGAATGCACACTGGGATGTATGTGGTATTAATCTTTAAAAGCCTTGTAATTAATAATAAATAAAAATTGTTTTGGATAGGATTGGTGTAGGAAAATCTATGGCCAATTGACAGAGTTAACAAACTTCTGTATAAACATAAAAGTTCAAACTGTATAGGAGATAATCATATGCTACCCCTGTAGTGTATGATAGAATATACTGGAGAAAATTCCCCTACTTAATAAAGAATACAGACTTGGTAATATATACCTCAAATGAGACTGTCTGCAGCTTTCATTAGAACACAATGCTAACACTTCAAAATGACTGAAGTCAAACCTGTAGCACTAAATCTCATAAGGAGAGACAAACAAAGGGGTGCAAATGACTAAAATACTGTGTTAAAATATATATGAAGAGTGCGCATAGCCATATTAGTGGTGGCTATGTGGTCATGGATAATTAATGATTTGTATGCTGCTTATATGGTCATAGGTATATAACATTTCTAGTTTGTTAAAGATGATTAGTGTCAGAATATATAATCCCTATGGATGGTAATTGGATATACCTACTGTAAATGCATAGGCAAATATAGCTCTTAAGGTAAGTTTTAGGCAATGTTTATGGTACACATTGGCACTCTGTCAGCTAAATAGTATAAAACTACTGCCCAAATCCATACACACATAGGGAGTTGAGACAATCACCCTCTTAGGCCTGCAGTAGTCATACTAAGTCTGCAGCAGAGGTAGACCAATATCTGCTAATGGCTAACAAACACATGATAATGATGTTAGCTGACAGACCAGACACACACAATCAGCAATCATACAAACATTGATGTAATTTCTATAACACTGCAGATGCACGACCCTGTTGGGTTGCAGGCTAAGTCGCCACTTAAGTTAGCTGACTATCCTAGAGGAAGAGATCCCTCAGTCACACTGGGATGGAGCCCTTTCTCAGGTAACCAGTGTCTCCAAGAAAGTGCTTGAAATCAGCGCTTTCTACTTGCTCAAGGAGGACTTTTCCCAAGCACAGTCTTCCCATTATGTGTATTGTATTGTATTGTATGTGCTTAGCTTCCTTACCTCAAATGAGGACTCTTCGCTCAAGCTTCTCTTTTTCTTTTACCAAGTCTTCTTTTAACAGCTTGGCCATGCGTTGGGTGATCTTTTCTTCCTTGAGACGAGGGTGACCACTTGCAGTGGGTTCAGTATTAAGATTATGAGTGGTTCAACCATGGCAAAGTTTTTATCCACTCTGATTGGCCCCTGTGGCATCTCCGTTTGGTTGATGGTAGACTTATCATCTTGGCGTATTACTTCTTTTCCACTGACCTTTCTTCAATGTGTGGGGAAATCCCAAGTGATGTCTGGTGGGGTATCTCTGCTGCAGTAGCACCAATTGGAGCTCTTCCAGTTTGAGGGGACCCAGGTCTACAGCTTTCTCATCCATCATGGGCTTATCCGCAATAAGCATGACTCCCTTATTAGTAGAGAGGTAATATGCGTTTGGTTCAGGATACTTAGATTCCCGTACATCACTTTGGTTGTAGTTCCCACACATAACCATTACCCTAGCCTCTCTTTTTTTTGTAACTGTCAAACCTGTGGTCATGTGCCTTTTTCCATTGCAAAGACGAGTAGACAACTAGTTTTGTATGTTTAGAGCTTGATCACTGATATTATCACTGATAATCCCTCCTGAGGGCACACTCACATTTTGATTCTGCCACTCAGGGCACTTAAAGTTATCTTTATCTCGTCTTTGCAGTTTTTGGTTCCTCTGCTACTGGTTCCCGTTGTGTGTTCTCATTGCTTGTGTCTGCCTTGTGTTTCCCCTGAAAGCGGCCGCTGTGATTGGCACTTGGTTGACTTCAGGGTGTCTGACGTCACTTCTTCCTGGTTTTTTTTCTTCAGATTTCTCCTCTTTCCTTCACTCAACGCGTTTAGCTAGCTTTAGGTCTAGCTTCGTCAGTAATGTCCAAATATTATTATAGTGTATCATTATCTCAGTAATCCCAAATCACAAGGAGGGGTTAATAATTAACCCCTTCTGAGTGAAGGGATTACCATCCAGCTGGAGACAGACAATCTAACAGTCAAGGCAAAATATAGTGGGAAATGCAGTCAATCACTAATAGAAGGGTAGATATTGAGGTGATAAAACTGATACCAAAATGATATAGTAAGCCCTGGGGGAACACCCTTTTGGATACAGGTGTTTTATATTTCTCTATCCATGAATAACTCAGTTGTAATGCACTGGCATATGTTGGTATAAGAAAGATGTTCCAGCAAAAACAAATCTATTATAAGTCTGTCATAACTAAAATAATTAGCGCCTGCCAAGGAGCTAATATTTAATTTGTATTGAGCCGTTCACATTGTTCCTGCAGTATACTAGAGATGCTAACAAAGACCCCAATAGTTACAGCAAGCAATCTATCAGTTGTCGAATACTTTAATTTGCTCTGATTATGGTTGGAGATACCTCAATATGCTAACTGCAGCATATATAATGTAATTATTTTCCCATAATTAGCAGAGAGCACCGCTTAGTGGATACATCAGCACAGAGTATACTCGACAAAATGAGTTCAGCGGTAAAGGTTCAGCGGTATCAGCATACAAAAGGAAGCAGGCAGTCCAATATATGCAAAAGATTCAGTGAAGGAGAGAGGCTGTCAGCTGCTATCCACATCTGCACACAGTTCCACCAACCACAAAACATGCAGGACATGTGGATGGAAGACTGCCATAGCAGACACTTGTTCCTAGATAACTTGCCATCGATCAAAGATGCAGAAATGAAGACTCCCAATGACGTGTTTCGCTTGGTGCTGCGCTTGGTGCTTCGTCAGGGGCGTGTCCAGAATTCAATCAGGGGAGGACTAAATACCTAGGATGCGTGACATAGCAGTTGTGGTCTGCTGCCGGTAAAGTGCTCATTTAAAACACATTTTAGTGTATCCTCTCGCTGGAAACAGGACCTCCTGTTATTTAAGATGTCAGGAAGGTCAGTGATAGTTTCCGAGGTCTGGATAGGAGAGGTACAGGTCGTTGCAGGTACTTTGCCAAGGTCGGGATGGGAGAGGTGCGGATCGTCGTGGGTAAGCTGGGGTCAGGAGTGGAGAGATACGGATGGTCGATCGTAAGCTGGGTCAGGAGAAGAGAATAGCAGAATCCAAAAACAAGCAGGGTCAGGCAGTGGAGATCAAGAAAAACAAGGCTCAGAAAGGGGGCAAAACTGTGATGAACACAACGCACATAAACCAAGTTTATGCTCAACAAAAGAGTGAATGGAGAGCAGGGTAAAAGAAGGAGAGTAGCACCAATGAGAAGGCTGCAGGCAGGGGAGTTACCAGTAAGGTGTGTTGTGAGTGGTGGAGAAGCAGTCCAGCGCAGGTGTAGAATGCAGAGTAGATGCCAAGTTAAGATTAGGAGTGTGTGCGCGCTTTGCGCCTCTGATGTCACGTCGTTGGAGGAGTCTGAGGGTGGAATCAGTGGAGCTGGCATTAAAGTCAGTGCAGGGCTGGCACGTGCTCCTGAGCAGGTGGGTGGCATTCTCGCCACCACGAATGTGTGCGCACAGCGTCTCAGTGACCTCACGTTGTGGGCGGCACCTAGGAGAGGGACAAGCAGGGCTGGCACCCATGTCAGCGTGGGACCTGTGTGTGCTCATGGGTAGACGAATAGTGTACCACTACAAGAGGTTGAGTGGGCTGAGACTCTCTGGGCGAGTTGGCAGTGGGAAGTGGTGAGTAGTTGCGCTGGCAATTGTCATGGATCCTCACAGTACCCCACCCCCCCAATTCAGGAGCAACCTCCGGGCGCCAAAACTTGGATATGAACTGAGAACCTCTGTCAGAGGCTATGACCAATGGTAACCCGTGGAGGCGGAAGATCACGTTGGTAAAGATGTCTGCCAATTTGGGAGAGTTGGGGAGACCTTTTATTGGGATAAAATGGGACTGCTTCGAAAAATGATCTACTACAACCAAGATGGTATTCATCCCTTTAGATACCGGCAGTTCAACTATAAAGTCCATGGGCGGTCAGAAATTGGAAGAGGACGAAGGAGTCCTAGTAGTTAATTCTGGGGAGTCTTATTCCGAGCAGATGTTGGGCACGCAGCAACGAATTCTTTGATGTCCTTTTGCATACCGAGCCACCAGAAGTTCTGCTCTACAAGATCAATGGTCCTACTGGTACCTGGATGTCCTCCATTTTTAGAGGAGTGCCCGAGTCCAGAACCTTCTTATGATGAGGTGGTGGGGTGAATAAATGACCATCATGGACTATGAGACCTTCTGGAATGTGAGATTGCTTTTGTACAATATCTCTCAAGGCGTCAAAGTTGTTGGCCGAAGGAATATATTTGGAGGGAAGAATAGGTTTCTGTTGGTCCTCGATCTTGTCATCTACCAGGAACTGGAGAGTGAGGGTATCGGCCTTGGTATTCTTTGAACCTAGAAGAAAAGAGATAATAAAATTGAGCCGTGAGAAAACAGTGACCACCTGGCTTGACGAACCCCTAAGCGACGTGCGCCTTCGATATAGAGCAAATTTCTTGTGGTCGGTGAGAATAGTGAAGGGGTTCTCCGTACCCTCCAACAGATGTCTCCATTCCTCCAGAGATATCTATATAGCTAAGAGTACCGACATAATAATTTTGTTCTGCTGGAGAGAATTTTTGGGGAAAAAAGGCACACGGACGAAGTCTGGCTTGAGGGTTCTTCCTCTGAGAGAGAATGGCACCAGCTCCAACATCCAACGTGTCTAGCTCCAATGTGAATGGTAGCTTGGGGTCCGGATGTATAAGGATAGGTGTAGAAGAGAAGGAGGTCTTCAGTCGGTCAAATGCTTGATTGGATGCTGGCGACCATGAGGCAAGATCCGCACCTTTCTTGGTTAGAGCTGTGATGGGGGCTACTGCTGAAGAGAAAGTTTGGATAAAGCAAAGGTAATAATTCGCAAACCCCAGGAAGAGTTTTATAGCCTTGAGGGTAATGGGTCAAAGCCAATCCAGAACCGCTTTACCCTTCGCTGGATCCATGGTGAGAACCGTGTTAGAAATGATATATCCCAGGAAGGCTGTGGAAGTTTACTGGAGTTAGCACTTCTCCAGTTTAGCAAAGAAAAGATTCTCCTGGAGGCGAAGAAGTTCCTGTTTAACGTGATTAACATGTTCCTGTTTGGATTTGGATAAAATCATTATGTCATCCAGATAAATGACCACAAATTGATTGAGAAGATCTCTGAAAATCTCGTTAACAAAGACTTGATAGACGGCAGGGGCATTACAGAGCCCGAAGGGCATGACGAGGTATTCATAGTGGCCATCACGGGTATTGAAAGCCGGTTTCCATTAGTTGCTTGGCGAATCCTTACCAAATTGTAGGCCCCACGAAGATCCAATTTAGTAAAGATGTTGGCGCCTTGGAGTCGGTCGAAAAGTTCAGGAATCAGTGGTAGAGGATAATGTTTTTTAGTGGTGATCTTATTAAGGGCCCTGTAGTCAATAAAGGGACATAGTGATCCATCCATTTTCTTCACAAAAAAGAAACCTGCACCGGCTGGAGAAGAGGATATGCGGATAAAAGCCTTATGTAAATTTTCATGGATATACTCTTTCATAGCTTTAATTTTGGGGGAGAGAAAGTGGATAAGAAGTTCCCCTGGGGGGTACCAACCAGGAAGCAAATCAATAGGACAATTGAAAGAGCGATATGGGGGTAAGACCTCAGACTTGGCTTTATCAAATACGTCGCAGAATTCGGCATAGATTTCCGGCAGTTTTATCTTTACCTCTTTGGGAATAGTGGCTCCACAGATGCTGTTGGGAGATACCGTACAGTTCTTGAAGCAGAATGAGCTCCACAGGACAGGGTTCTTGCCAAACCAATCGATACAAGGATTGTGACGTTGTAGCCATGGTAGACCGAGGATCAGGTCCACTGAAGGAGTATGGATGGCACCCAACGGAATCTCTTCTGTATGGTCCTCACTGGTATGAAGATGAAGGAGGATTGTTTGTAGAGAGATAAATGCAGGTTGCGGCAGTCGGCCATCCATGGCTTCCAATCCTACCGGGTACCTCTTGCGAATGAGGGGAATCTTGTTCCTTTCGTCAAAACTTTGATCAAAGAAATTACCTTCCAACCCAGAATCCACAAAGGTCAAAGCAGAAACGTGGAAGCCCTCACCGGTGAGAGTAACAGGAAGCAGGATCCTTCTAGGAGACTTCGCTGTGATAGGGGATAAAGAAAGTGTTCCCAATGTGATTCCCCTGGACCTCATTGGGAATTGGGGTTTCCCAACTCTTGGGGACAATGAAACACCAGATGACCAGGATTGCCGCAGTACAGACATAGTCTGGTGTTGCGTCGGCGTTGTTTCTCCGTGGCGGACAACTTAATGTCACCTAGTTGCATGGGTTAAGAACTATCAGGGTGGGAAGATTCCAGTGTGCTCACCTGGGGAGAGGAGTCTCTTGAGGCGAACAGGTGGCATCGGGATCCCTCGGACCTCTTTTCCAGAAGCCGTTGATCGATGTGGATGCAGATAGCGATCAACTCCTCAATGTCGGTAGGGAGCTCTTGTGCAGCAAGTTCATCCTTTAATGTCTCAGAGAGACCTTGCCAGAAGGCAGATGATAACGACTCGTTGTTCCATCCAGTCTCAGCAGCGATGGTACCAAACTCAAGAGCGTATCTTGCAACCGGGCTTGTTCCCTGGGAAATGTGAAAAAGAGAGGAAGCAGCTGCCAACTTGCGACCGGGTGTGTCAAAGACTGCGGAATTCCCAAGCGAATCGTCTGATGTCCTGAGTGAGGTCCGATCTCTGTTCCCATAAGGCCAGTGCGTCATTGGGGAGTAGCAAAATGATATACGCCACCTTGGATCTTTGAGAGGGAAAACGAGAAGGCATCATTTCGAACTAAATAAAGCACTGATTAAGAAACCCTCGATATCCGATAACGATTGGGTGTAGGAAGTCGGGGTTCAGAAGTTGGGGTCATAGGCACAGGTGTAGATGTGATGGCAGTAGAGACAAAATGGGAAGAAGCAGCAGGAGGAGCTTGCGCCCTGACCATGAGAGCGGAGATTCTCCTGTAACAAGTCCATGCGCTGGTCATTTTGCTCTAAATATCTTTCAGTCTTAAAAAACATGCTGGCGTGCATGCTCAAGACTCGCCCCACCTCCCAAGCCTGCATACCAACGTCAAAGTATAACCAAATTTGCAGGTCCTAACACTAAACTGTGAACCCTTCCTTGTACCTCTGTATGAGGGGAAACAACCACAGTGAGTCCTGTCCATTCAGCAAAAGGCTAGACCCTCCCAAGTTGAAAAGGTGTTAGGACCTGAAATTTGGTTATACCTTGACGTTGGTATGCATATATATATAAAGAACAGAAAACTACAATAAGCGCAATAACAGAGAGATTAACAATAATAATTACCACATATATAGGAGGGTATACTACCTCACAATCTAACTTTCCCTGATTTAGTCTGCAGCCAGAAGGTCTACCGCTCCACGGGCCGGTAACAGAAGGATATCCAAACAAGAGTGACGTAGGCGCAAGTAAAAACAAGAAAAACAAACATAGGGTAATAAGTTCAAACAATTTCTCCGCCAGAGGGTACGATATGCACTTACAGCGAGTAAGATATAATCAGGCCTTGTATCCACTCTGGGATCTGGAACAATTAATGAAGATCTGGAACAACCAGCAGCAACTCATCCACAGGAAACGTATCCTCGTGTGAAGTATCACATGTTGGAAGAGAAGTGGGACACATACATAGTGTAACACAGTTTATTATAAAATTAAATAAAAAATAACAATAGGTAAAATACTCACACTTTGTGAGTTTGGGTAAAAGCGTTTGAGAATTTAGAGCTTCTCACACTCATCAAGGGTGGGTATCCGCGGACCTATACACAGTCTCTATTGGCTCCTTATATAATGTCCTTATTTTGTGTTATTGTATTTATGTTTTAATATTGTATCCACCGCCATAGTTCATACCATTCAATTATTGCACATTGTTTGTTCATAGGCATCGGTGCTGGGTGTGGCATCTTGGTCAATCAGTCTCAGGGTTGCAGCAATTTGGGTGTATGCTATCACGGGCGCTGTCCATAATTTTTTGTTCTCATTGTTTATAATATCAACTGTTGATAGCAGCCTGTGGTGTACACACTCATCCTGCATTTGTTTAGCTGATCTTGATTTATCAAGATGATGACATCAAGTAAAGAGAGGCTCACTAGGAGACAACAATATGCTGAATCTGCAGAGATTGACATGTCAGAGATGGTTGAGGATAATATAGATTTAAAGACCAGCTTTTTTAAGCTTGAGAGGCTGGCCAAGGAAGAAATGAAACATTGGCTAGATCTTTTATCATTACAAAATTATTTAGATGCCAATATGGTCCCTAGGGGACTGAGGTTAATTAAAAAACCTACATTTGAGACAAATATTGATTTTAAGACCAAATGGAATGATGCTTTAGAATCATGTTGATTCACTTTAATCAAATTATTAATCACCTATAGGAAGACAAATTTAAATAAATTGCTAAAGAAATAGAACAAATACAACAAACTTTGGTCCCTTTTGTAGAAAGTGATGAATTTTTGGAATTAGACAAGTTAGTTGATTCTAGAGTACTCCAATTTGAGAAAGAAATTAGTGAACGGAAAAATAATAAATATGTCAGTGACCAGACTGACCATGTCACTGACAAAGTCAGAGTTTGGAGACGACATGATAAAAGAGATCAATCTAAACATTACACTCCAAAGAAATATAATAAATATAACAAATCGGACAAATATAGAGATAACAGTAGGGACAAAGATCCACACATTTAGGATCTAATGATAAGGATAAATATACCAACAAAATTGAAAAATCAGTACAGAAGTCCCAATTTGTTTGTCCAGTAGAGAACAAATTTGAGGTATTACAAGATAAAAATGAATCATGAGAACAGATCATATTGGAGAAAAAAGATTCGGAAGAAAGTAATGGAGCTATACCCCAAACCCAGAATAAAGAACATATTAAATCTGGTTCTGAAGTTATTACCAAAAAATCTCATACTGCTTCTTTTTTAGAATTAGTGACACAACAGGAGGCCCGGAAAAAAGGTAAAACCTACCCTTTATGGGATCGACAACCGACCTACCAAGCATTCACTCCTCAGCGAAGAAAGAGAAGCAGCGAGGGACCCGGGGAGGGAAGCATGAACAAAGAAAGAAGAAGAGTAAGCTAAGAGCCAGTAATCCAAAAAGTCACAGTATTTTTAATTTATCTTCATTTATTTTATCTACTGTACTAATCACATTTCGCTATTGGCCAGGGGCTCTCATTTGCACCTAGTAGTCTTGCCAATAGGTTCGATCTATTTGTGGATTTGAATAAATACATCAGGAAGATTACTCTTATGAGACATTTTGCATTACAAAACAAAGATCGACAGGATGTATTCAGTACACAAGAGGTTGCTTGTATCGATGCAATGACTTCATTACTTATAGAAAATACACCAACATTAGAGATAATGCAATTACAAGAGTTAAGTCAGTTGACAACATATGAATTGGACTGTATACCCTTATCCAATGACAACATTGGACATGCTGTGTCTCAATTAGAGGTTCCTTTCAGTTCAGTTCAAAAGTTCTCACAATCAAATGCAGAATATAATGTAATTTCACAGAGCTCTATTTGTACTAATCAATCAATTTGGAGAATATAATACATTCTCCACTTACATCTAAATCCACATTTTTCCCATACCATTCAAAGGGAGCCTTCATAGAAACATTCTATGCTATGGTATTAAAGGACTTTGAATCCATGTGTCAGAACACTACTACAATACAAAGGAAAAATGTATCCAAAGAAGAAAATGTTGCATTAAGGGAGTTGAGTAAGATGGGCAATCTAATCATTAGACAGGCTGATAAGGGAGGGGGATCGTCTTGCAAGATAGAGCAGATTATCTAACTGAGGCATACCGCCTACTGGGTGATCAATCCTCGTACCATATTTTGGAAGAAGATCCTATGGAAGTTTTCCAAATTCAGTATAAGGATTTTCTAACTAAAGCCTTTGACATGGGTATCATCAGTAAATCAGAATTAATTTTTGTATACATCTGATCACCCAGAACCCCTATATTCTACCATATTCATAAACTGCACAAGCATATCACTATACCTCCAGGTAGACCCATTGTTTCGGGGGTGGAGTTGATGACGTCCAGCGTGTCCCAATATGTTGATTATTTTTTACAACCTATAGTGGTCAAATTAAGATCTTACCTCAGGGACACGCTGCACGTCCTTTACTCCATCGCCGAAATCATATGGAAGCCCGCATACATCTGGGCCACATGCAATATAGCATCTTTATATACATGTATCAAACACGATAAGGGTCTACTGGCTACCAAACACTTTTTTGATCGAGAAAAAAGCATAGGTGATAGGCAAACTACATTCATATTACAAGCCATTTCTTTTATTTTGGAGCACAATTATTTTTTGTTTGAAGACATTTATTATTTACAGGTATTTGGGACAGCCATGGGCACCAGATTTGCCCCCAGTTATGCCAACCTCTACATGGGTTTGTGGGAGGAACAGTCCAGATAATAGAGAGGAGTGCTGCACACCTTAAAAAGAGAAAAATGATACAATTACCGGTGCTCCAATGTTAGAACGAAAGCCTGCAGTCAGTCCTGAGTACATAGAAGAAGGAACAGAGGGCACAGCGGATTTTGCAAATTCAAACTCATTTATTGAGCCAACACAACGTTTCGACCGTGGAGGTCTTTTTCAAGTGACAATGGCATATACAAATCTGGTCTAACAACATATAAATAGTGCCCCAAATCCACACAATACAACCTGTTCAATCAGTGTTGATGAAGTCCATGTGCTTAATCAGTTCCTTGAACCAATGTCCAGTGTGCAAGCTTGAATAGCTGATCCCCAACAGCTGTAAATCCTCCTTTAGATTTCGTGATGTTCATGTCCTCCCACTTCCTGGTTATTCGTATCCATCTTTGTGACGTCATCACTTCGGGTCCTCAATGGTTGGAACGCAGCGTCCTCGTGCGTTTCAAATGCGCGCATGCGCACTTCCTGATTATTCGGTATCCATCTTTGTGATGTCATTGATTCGGGTCCTCAAAGGTTGGAACGCAGCGTCCTCATGCGTTTCAAATGCGCGCATGCGCAGTAGACATACACTCGAGGCGCAGTCTGTGCTGACTGCATATGAGTCATTGCACAAGCGTCAATCTTTGATCCTTCCTTGTCCTCAGTAGTTGGAACGCACGATCTCATGCGTTTCAAGCGCGCACATGCGCAGTAGGTATCCATTCGATTTCCTTCAAATTGAAATGCCAGAAGTGCATGTTGTGTACCAATCATTGCACTAACGTTAATCCTTTTAAATGTGATCCTGCGAGTGTATGATGGATAAGTTGATCAGCGCATTTTCTTCAATAGAGGTCCTTCCATGTGTCATCTTCTTTTGTTCTTCATTGGAGGGAGTTATCTTCCATTTTTTAGAAGTCCACGATATTATAAAAAAGAGAGGAAAAAAGGGAAAAAAAATGGAGTGATAAATCAGCACAACACGGTTGAACAAGCTGCTAACATATCATTTACTATGAACAGTGAATAATAATAAAAGTTAAAAAAAGGTTGGTTTTGTCAATTCTTAAACATGCTCAGCCCCAGTGGCATACTATCCTGACAGCTTAAATATTTATCCAATAACAGCAGGCAGTGGCAGCAGCCTATGGAATAAGTGGTTTTACCTTTCTTCAATGAAACATCCTAATGACAAAAAGTCATTTAGTCCATTAGGGAATACTGTATCTAAAGTGTGGATCCAGAATGATTCACGTTGTAATAATAAAACATCCTTTTCCAATCCTGCCCTAGCTTTTTTGATATGTTCAATACCCATTAATTTTAGTGATGAAATGGGATGACTGAATTCAGAGCAATGTCTAATAAGAGCGGTGTCTTCCGCACGATTATTTATTTTACTCTTATGTTCAATAAATCTAGTTTTAAGCATCCGATTGCTCTTACCAATATAACATAATCCACAAGGGCATTTGATCATGTAGACTATGTTCGTGGTGGTACATGTAATACGTTCCTTAATAGTGAACATCTTGCCACTTTCTAGGATGGTAAAACTTATCTCCAGTATTTAAACTGTTACAAATGCTACATCCATAACATTTATAGCAGCCCACCTTGGGTGAACTCAGGAAATGTGGGCTAGTATAATGTTTCTCATTGTCAGCCTTAATGAGAATGTCCTTAAGATTTTCTCCACGTTTGTAAGCAAAACGTGGGAAATCACTACAGACATCTTTTAGTGTATCGTCAGTCTGCAATACTTTCCAGTGCCTTTTAAGTGTTTGTTTAATAAAACCATTGGCTGTTGTAAATTTACTTGCAAATGTAAGACGATCACTTTTAGGATTAATTTGCGGGATTTTGTTAAAAGCTGTAACAACTTCAGACCTGCTGTGTCCCCTCTCAACAAATCTCTCCTCAATCTCCCTTAAAGTATCCTCCAAGTTAGTGGGCCTATCTACTATGCGTGTAGCTCTGATCTTTTGAGAGAATGGTAACATTTGTTTTAGGCGTTCTGGATGGAAACTGGTAGCATGAAAAGTGCTGTTTTTATCTGTGGGCTTCCTATAAAGGTCACTATGAAGTATTCCATCCTCATAGGTTAGAAGCACATCCAGATATGAAATCTGTTTAGTGCTCCAGTTTTTTGTGAATCTTACTGTAGTGTTCAGCCCATCTAGATAATCAAAAAAATTGATAAGTTCTTCCTCTGTACCCTCCCAAAGGAATAGCAAATCGTCGATATATCTGCAATAGAATAACATCTTATTATAATGCTCAGTGGGATAGATATATTTCTCCTCAAAGTCTGTCATGTACACTGGCGACACACTTTATTCGAGCTCGGCTAGTCCCACGAATTCGGGTATACCCGGGTGTATTGAGGTTTGTGACTGTTTTCTGCCCGAGTGCATTGAGGTATTTTCCGGCAGGGATTGAAGCATTTTATTCCCGTTGGCTGCAATACTGCTCAGTACATATATATATACTGCATTACAATTCATGAATTTATGCCATCTGGTAGACACGCGAAGCATTGCAGCCTATTAAATCCTAATCATTATCATTTAACAGATCAGCCGCCCGTCAGCCAGGCATGAACCCAGGCTGGGAAGGCAAACGCAACGGGGCTTGTCAGAGGTGAGGAGCGGCGCATTCCAGGTATCTGCCAGGTACATACCGGGTATTTGCTCGAATAAAGTGTGTCGGTGCAGTACAAATTAGCATAGGAAGGGGCTACATTGCTGCCCATTGCTGCCCCAGATGTTTGCAAGTAAAAGGTTTGCTCGAACTTAAAATAATTTTTATACAGAACGAAATGCAGGAGGAGCATAATATAATCCACAGGTGGATTTGTTTTGTGGGAATTTGTGAGATTTTGTCTAATGACATCTAAACCATTATCATGTGGTATTATGGTGTATAAGTTGGTTACATCCATAGTTACCATGGTGATGGTTTTACCATTTAGGGGCACTGAACGTATTTTTTTAAGAAAATCAAAAGTGTCCTTTATGTATGACTTGCTTTTAATGACCAAAGGTTGGAGAAAAGTATCAATAAAAACTGCTAAAGGTTGATTAATTGTCCTTAAAAGATTAAAAGAAGATGACACATGGAAGGACCTCTATTGAAGAACTTATCCATCATACACTCGCAGGATCACATTTAAAAGGATTAACGTTAGTGCAATGATTGGTACACAACATGCACTTCTGGCGTTTCAATTTGAAGGCAATCGAATGGATACCTACTGCGCATGTGCGCGCTTGAAACGCATGAGATCGTGCGTTCCAACTACTGAGGACAAGGAATGATCAAAGATTGACGCTTGTGCAATGACTCATATGCAGTCAGCACTGACTGCGCCTCGAGTGTATGTCTACTGCGCATGCGCGCATTTGAAACGCATGAGGACGCTGCGTTCCAACCTTTTAGGACCCGAATCAATGACGTCACAAAGATGGATACCGAATAATCATGAAATGCGCATGCGCGCATTTGAAACGCACGAGGACGCTGCGTTCCAACCATTGAGGACCCGAAGTGATGACGTCACAAAGATGGATACCGAATAACCAGGAAGTGGGAGGACATGAACATCACGATATCTAAAGGAGGATTTACAGCTGTTGGGGATCACCTATTCAAGCTTGCACACTGGACATTGGTTCAAGGAACTGATTAAGCACATGGACTTCATCAACACTGATTGAACAGGTTGCATTGTGGGGATTTGGGGCACTATTTATATGTTGTTAGACCAGATTTGTATATGCCATTGTCACTTGAAAAAGACCTCCACGGTCGAAACGTTGTGTTGGCTCAATAAATGAGTTTGAATTTGCAAAATCCGCTGTGCCCTCTGTTCCTTCCTCTTTGTGGGAGGAACACCATGTTTGGGGGGATGCAGGTCTGCGGGCGAGTCTGGTGTTCTATGGCCGCTACATAGACAACCTTATTATTATTTGGGATGGACACATGGAAGATCTGGAGTTGAAATTGAATTCATTTAATGAGAATGATATGGATTTGAAGTTCACTTTTGATATCAATAAGGAGAGAACAGTTTTTTTTAGACCTAGAGCTTGGTATCAGTGAGGATACAAAACTTATTTTAAGTCAGTTGCAGCCAACAGCTATTTATACAACACAAGCAACCATTACAGAAAGTGGTTAGACAACATCCCCCGGGGCCAGTTTCTCAGAATCAGGAGAAATTGTTCTCTTGATTCTGACTTTCTGGCCCAGGGGGAGTTGTTGGTCAAAAAATTTATATCCAAAGGTTATGATATACATATTATCCATGAGACTTTCAGACAGGTCGGTGCTTTAAATCTCACCGACCTGCTTGAGAAGTCCAAAAAGAAAAATATTAGAGGTATTACTGGAAAATCTGATGAACACAAATCATTTGATAAATCTCCTCTTTTTGTTACCACATATAACAATGCAGCTCAAGGCATAACATCTATTTTAAATAGACATTGGAGTATCATTTTGAGAGATCCTATCATTGGCTCAAAATTACCATCAAGAATTCATGTGGTTTTTAAAAAAGCAATGAATCTAAAAACCTTATTGGCTCCAAGTCGTTTGAAGCAAAACATTGACCATTCCATACGTGTTGTGCCAAAAAATGGTAATTCATCCTGTGGGCGTACTAGATGTTTAACATGCAGACATCTAAGAAAAAGTGGATCACATTTCCTCACATTTCAATAAATCTGTTCATGCAGTTAAGGGTCAGATCAACTGTTTATCTACATTTGTTATTTATCACATGTCCTTGTGGTTACCAATATATTGGTAGGACAGCACGCACTCTCAGCACGTGCTTTTTAGAGCATATGCGTCATATCATTCACGGTCTGACTACTCATAGCCTGTCAAGACATGATCTTGAAAAGCATAATAAAGATCCTTCTTCACTTTCTGTTTTGGGTTTGGAATTAATTCCTTCCACACTATTAAGTGGGGATAGACATAAGAAACTTAATATCAGGGAGACTTATTGGATGTATGTGCTTGACACGTTAAATCCAAGGGGTCTCAATGATTGCATCAATACAAGCACCATAGTGTAGTTGCTATTTCCCTCTATCTCAATATCAGGTGGGTTACAGAGGTCTGGTTTGAACGTGTTTAGCATGTTCCCTCTGTTTCCAAACGTGGTGGCGTTTGAAGGGAGCCCCGGCCAGGAGCATATCACAATATTCATTTAGTTATACAAATTTGATAGAATTGATATTATTATACATTAGTAGATTTACAATACACATTAGATAGTTTAATCATTTATGTGATCACATCACCTCACATTGAAATAATAACACACATTGTTTATATATTTAATCAATAGATTAAGTACACATACATATTTTATTATAATTCAGTCATCCTTAAGCACAGCAATAGACACATAATTAAAAAACAATAATAATAAAAAATAAAAATAATATAAATAGAGATAATAATAATACAGAAAAAACTGTATTTACATTATATTACATTTTTTTCATTATTACATACATTTTTATTTATTAAATCATAACACCTTATATCATTTTTATATATATTAATAACATTTTACACAATGGATTGCTGGCATCTTGTGGTTGATCTCCATTCTTTGTTCTCTGTTCGCTCCTCTTTCCTCTTTTCTTTTTATTACAAATGATCATTTTTTAGAAATGATCATTGTATAACTACTTAATTAACATTCCCAATTCTTGGGTTGATAATATCAATTTTGGAAGCAAATGATATTAACCTCCTGTTTTTTCTATTTTCACATGATTCATTTATGTCAAATCAGTCCATCAGATGGAACATATGCTGGCATATACATATACATTATCTGTCATAAATTGATTATTTCTCAAATTGGTGGATATACAACTCCAATATTAAATTAAATAATTATGGTTTAAATATATATTTGTAATTAAATAATTTCATTCATTATCAAGCTCATATCTAGTGAATTCATATATTTTTCATTTGGTTAATTTATGGTATTCAGTATGGGGTATATATAATCGATTTGCATTTTTATCTTCAATTTCATTATTGATTAGTATTCATTTTTATATATAGTTTATTGTTTAATTACATCTCCCTATGGAAAGTTTCATTTCTTTCTTGGAATCACACATCATATAATCATTTATAATATTGTATTTATTATGTGTGATCAATTACATCAAGTTTCTAAATGTATTTACATTTATATTATGATTATTAAGTGTTATAGTTCATCATTTATCTAGTATACCAATATAGTCATTTTGTGTATATATATTGTCCTTGGCATCCTTATAGTTGTTATTAGGAAGATTCATGGTTAGACAAATATATAGATATATATATATATCTATATATGTATGCACAAATCCTGGAGATCAATTATAATTAAATTGTTTGTTTTTAATCAGATTGATATATGAAATTAGCAGCATTAGTTATATAGGTTGTTTACAATGTTTAATTATGTTCAATAATGTTTAATATACTTGGTTGCATCTAATATATGTTATCTTCAATATAGGGCCTCATGCAGAGAGCAGCGAATTTTAGAATTGGAGAGGGGGAAAAATTTTAGCTTTTTTGGAGAGTTTTTATGTCCATATGCAGAAAGGGCATAAAACTGCCTTTCTGCATATGGAGAGTTTCAACAGCGCTATAAGCGCTGTTGAAACTAGTGGGGAAAAAATCGTTTTTTTTTTTTTTCCCCCTCCACCGGCCGCGGAGCGCCAGCTGCTTGGTGGAGAGGAAAAATGTTGAAAATCGCGCCATTTTTTTGGCGCGAACAGCCACTAGATGGCGATCGCGGCTCTCTGCATTAAGAGAGTTTTAAAACTGGCGAGATGTAGGTTCTCGCCAGCCGCGCGGCGAGAATTTCAAAACGAAAAAAAAAATGGCGCTTTTTTCCAAACTCGCCATTTTCGCCTGTTTTTTGCGCGATTTTCGTCGGAAAATGGCGAGTTTGTTCATAGCGCTGCTCTCTGCATGAGGCCCATAGTCTTTTCCTGATTACATCTATTCATTATATATGATACAGTTTCATTAATGTAACTTTTAATTGTTGATGATTATTGATTTTTGTTTTATTAATAATATACATATTGTCATTTAAATACTATTAACTATTATCATCCAGCACAGATGACCTAAATTAATTACCAAAAACACTGATGTTTGTAATTTTCCAATTGGACGGAGGCATTATAAATAGCAAGCCATTACAAGGGTAGTCTATCCCCTGATGAAATCCGCTGAGTCGGAAGAAACGCGTAGGGTCACGTGGTCTATGAACTACCGTGGTGGAGCAGTTCAGACGCCAGAAATCAGACACCAGCAAGGAAGCTCCTTGAATCTTTCCTAAGACGAGCCGTGCTGAACAGGAACTGAAGGCTGCTCATTCGGGTTGCCGGAGAGACGCTGAGACGGTGACACCAGCAGCAGTGAAGCCTTGCAGTTCATACAGCAAGACGGAATGGAAGGAACTTACCACAGTCTGATACATCTTGGCGCATGGGTTTGTCCAATACAACGCTGTTATTTTATTGGCAAAGTGTGAGTGTGTATTTGTATTTGTTCGTGTCAATTAAAACCTTTATTATTGGATTTTACACATGGATCGGGCGCTTTTCCTCTTTCTTTTTTATATATACAGGCAGTCCTCAGTTATCCGACACAATGCGTTACTCAAAATGGCGTTGGATAGCGAAACGTTGTAAAGCGAAACACATTTTCCCATAGGAACACTGTTTAAATGAAAGGTTCCGTTCCTGAAGGCATTTTTAACACTAAAATACACCAAATATTTTACGCAGGCAATAAGATATGCAGCACACACATAAATTATATAGCATATATACTGTATTATATATATATATATATATATATATATATATATAAATATATATATATATATATATATATATATATATATAATATAACATAATAAATAATATATTAGTTGTATAATATAATATTATGTTGCAATGTTGTGTACAGTATGTGTGTATATGTATACACATACACATAAACAACGTTGCAAAGCGTCATAACAGCGTTGGTTAAGCCATTTTGGCATTTTAAAAATGAACATATGTATGCATTACATAGCGTTGGATAAGCCATTCGTTGTAAAATGAAGCGTTGTAAAACGAGGACTGCCTGTATATATATATATATATATATCTTAATATATAAATTTGAAATTTGTATAGTTGTTGTTAGATGTGGTGAATCTGATTGGTCCTTAGCCTCTGGCCAATCAGATTGTTGGCTCTATGACGTCAGCCAACTGCCGCCTCACCCAGCACACACACACACCACCACATACACACACACACACACCACCACACACACACACCACCACACACACAAACCACCACACACACACACACCACCAGGTAAGTAAGTAAACCACTCTGCGCCTCCCCTCCTAGCTCACACCCCTGCCGCCGGGGCCTGAAACCCCTTCACCTCCAGCCTGTGTTCCCGCCTTGCCTCCAAGCTCACCTCACACCCCGGCGCCTCCCGCCTCAACCGGGCGGGACCAAGCGGCGGAACGGACGGTCGGGAGGGGGAGGGGCGAGCTGAGGGCCGCGTGCACGGGAGCAGCGGAACGGACAGCTGGGAGGGGGAGGGGGCAGCCTGAGGGAGCACAAGCTGAGGGCCGCGTGCACAGGTGCAGTGGAACGGATAGCCGGGAGGGGGCAGCCTGAGGGAGCGCAAGCTGATGGCCGCATGCACGGGAGCCTGCACCTGAGGGAGCACGTTCCACTCTCCCTACCCCCCCCCCCTCCTCCTGTCCACTGTGTGTGTGTCTGGGAGAGTGTGTGTGTGTGTGACACTGTGTGTGTGTGTGACACAGTGTGTGTGACAGTGTGTGTGTGTGTGTGTGTGTGTGTGTGTGTGTGTGTGTGTGTGTGTGTGTGTGTGTGTGTGTGTGTGTGTGTGTGTGTGTGTGTGTGTGTGTGTGTGTGTGTGTGTGTGTGTGTGTGTGTGTGTGACACTTTTTGTGTGTGTGTGTGACACTTTGTGTGTGTGTGTGTGACACTGTGTGTGTCTCACTGTTTGTGTGTGTGACACTGTGTGTGTGTCTCACTGTTTGTGTGTGTGGGACACTGTAGGGTGGGGACCGGAGCTGTGCATGGGGGGTGGGGGGATGTGGGGAGCGGGGAAACAAACAGGGGGAGTGGAGAGGAGGGAGCAGGAAATTTTAAGCCCGGCCAACATCGGGTTCCTGTCCTGTCCACTGCCCCCTCTCTTGTCCACTGCCCCCCTCCTGTCCACTGCCCCCCTCCTCCTTGAAACCACATGCCCTACATGTACGCATTTCTTCCGATTGACAGATTTCATCCCCTGATAAAATCCGTCAATCTGAAGAAACGCGTACACGTAGGGCACGTGATTTCAGGGAGCTACATTTGGTGGAATAGCTCATGCGCCTGCTGCCAGGAGAGGGAGGACGTTCCCTGAGCCACACACAGCATCTAATGCTGGAACAACAGACTGGAGGGACATCTGACTGTGATGCACCGGTAGCAGTGAGGTCTGATGTACTGAAGTAAACTTTCGGCGAGCAGCTACTTGTTGGCGCATGGATTTACCCATACAATGCTTAATTTGCATTGACAAATTGTGAGTGTGCATTTACATAGTTACATAGTTACATAGTAGATGAGGTTGAAAAAAGACTTACGTCCATCAAGTTCAACCTATGCTAAATTCAGACAACAGATACTTTATTCTATATCTATACTTACTTATTGATCCAGAGGAAGGCAAACAAAAAACCCCATTAAGGGGAAAAATTAATTCCTTCCTGACTCCAAGAATTGGCAATCGGATTAATCCCTGGATCAACATCCTTCCCATGTATACTTATTTGATATATCCGTGTATACCTTTCCCATCTAAAAAGATGTCCAACCTTTTTTTGAACAAATCTATTGTATCTGCCATCACAGTCTCCATGGGTAATGAATTCCACATTTTAACTGCCCTTACTGTAAAGAACCCTTTCCTTTGTTGCTGGTGAAATTTCCTTTCCTCCAACCTTAAGTGATGGCCCCGAGTCCTTTGTACTGCCCGTGGGATGAATAGTTTCTTTTTTGAAAGCTCCTTGTATTGTCCCTGAATATATTTGTATATAGTTATCATATCCCCTCTTATTTGTCTTGTGATTTTTTATTAAAATTTTGTTACCAGATTTTACACATGGATCAGGCGCTTTTTCTCTTGTTTCTCCAATAGAATTTGCTGGGAGGTTGCTGACCCCAAAGAAGAAGCAGCCCGGACGTTGTAATCTCCATACAAAATCATCAACTTTTTTTTGTGGGAAACACATATATATATTTTTAGTTAATTTTTTACACGGTTTTTTTTTTTTTTTTTTTTTTTAACATTTTCATTTTTTGGTTAATACATTTCACCTAATCATATTATATTTTGATAATACTATTTGTCAGTATTTTTAGCAATAATAGTTCATCTTTATCATTTTTTATTCAATATATTTTTTAACACACAACAATTATACATATACAATTTTTACATTTTTTATATTTTACACACGCTCACCATCAATACTTATGACCACATCTGAGTTTCTATATATATTTGATAATAATACATTTTTACAATTGTTTTATACGGGTCATCTATGCTAACCTTTGTTGTGGTCTGTTTGTTGTCAGGAGTCTACTGTGGGGCTAATACACACCCAGGCGCTTTTGAATCTTTCAATTAATATATATATGTATATGTGATGTGGTGGGTGTTGGCATTGTAGCTAACTGGGAATGTGTGTGTTAATACTTCGTGTATTAGTATTTTTATCTGCAGGGTTTACGTTGATACATCACTCTGTGTGTCAATGACAATGTGTATAGTTCTTGAGCTTACTTGCCCTTTTCTCAATAAGCAAAACAGTTATAAAACTTTTTACAATTATAAATGTGTGAATGGAGCACACTATTACTTTGTGAATGGGTAGAAGCAAAACTGTCAGATGTGTATTGCTTGTTACCTCAGGAGTTAAGATAGTGACAGGAATTCCAGCACAATGAAGACATTTGTATATGCAAATTAGCATGACTCACCAAGATGATATTGGTTAGGAAACACACTGTGTATGTTACAGTGATTTCCAAGCTCTTCTTGTCTTCGTTACTCTTAACGTTCTCATTTTGCAAAGGCAACAATGTTTTCCAAGAAAATGATGCTGCTGCTTTGGCCAAGTAACTATCATATTTCTCGGATGTTTAGCATTGAGAGTAAGAAGGTCCTGGATCAACAAGTGGCTCTGGTGATAGGGTCAACTTATGGGTAAGTTGGAGGCTACATTTGTTCGTAATTAAGTACACAGTTTATAATATTATCTTACAATGCTTACTCTCTATTTGCAACACATTCACTGTGACAGACACAGGAAGTCTAAAAACGTGTGTGAAGTGGAGATCTCAAAAGTGTGTTTACAATTATAGCTATGAAAAATTGTAATATTGATCAATTAGAAGGTATATTTTAAGAGATGTTCAAACCAGTGCCAATTTGCTTAGTGATTTTATTGACAAGCATACAGTACAGTACTATGTAATTATTTGGCCATTCTAGGCACTTAAAAGTTTATTTTTTTGGTAAATTGTCATGATTTTATTTTGTAAAATTAAGGTCTGGGTAATACATTAGGTATTTTTTGTGAAATTTGAAACATCATCTACCAAGAATTGAATTGTCTGCAATTCTAAATGCAGTCCTTATTTAGTTATTAAAGAGAAACACTGTCAAACCAAGTCAAAGTTTATTAAGAATAACTAATATCTACACAAAATGTTGATGTTGTAAATCTACCATGATACTGTTGTGAACATATCTGACATAATTTGACACTGTCACACACTATGTTACAATAAACTTGGCATGTATAGATTAATGGAAATTTGACCAGCAATCTTCACATTAAAATTGTCAAACTTTGTGAATTAAAACACACTTTCTGTTTAATTCTTAAACAATTATCTCAACTACTGCTTATACCGGAGAATTAGCTAAAACCAATGAGCGCAATATATTTTTTACAGTATGGTATTGACCTGCACCTATATATTCTGGATCACTGATAGAGATTTTCAACGAGTAACTGTTAACAGGAGTGACTCTAAAAAGCTTGTTGCGCACAAAGTGCTTTTAGAAGGGAAATCTAAATTCATCTTCAGAACACAGCCACAATGTATATTTTGTGTTTCATTTTCATGGCCCATATTTTAGCATACAGTGCCTCCTGTATAAGAGACTTAGAGGGCTTTCTTAACAAATTGTGATTGTGTTTATTCAGCACAATTTATAGGAAAGTGTCAGAAAAGAATGGAACATTCTGTAGGGTAGTGCCAAATCGCCACTGTTGCACTTTATTGAGTAAGCCCCACAGTCTGATCAGAGAGAGAATAACCCAGAAAGAGTCTTAGCTTTATATATATATTTGTAAATCTGTTAAAAATGGGGATGGCATACATGCTTTAAATGTACAAATTATAATAAAGAAAATAACATAACTAGTGTTATTAATAACAGGCTTCTAATTACTGTCACTGGTGGTTTTATTTTGGTTCTAAAATAAAGGATTATTTTGGTTTTAAAAAGCAATCGTTACTTGGTTTTGCCAAAACTTGTTTTGGGGGGGGATTTGGCTTTTTACCAAATTATGGAAAAATAAACCTTAAAGCTAAAATAGCCCAATGAAGCATGAGAAATGCTTAAAATAAGTATAAAATAACAAAAGAAAAATTGAGAAAACTACAGTGTTATAATAAGGTAATCCAATATATAATAGTGTTAACTCCACTGACAAATTATTGACTGCTATACTAGCAGAGAGTGATGTGAGAGTGGTATGTATGTACTGTATGTATGTATAAATATATTGTCCACACGGCGGACCCAAGGTTAATTATCCATTTGCCTTCAATATTTGCTAACCTGTGGAACTTACAAGCCCTTGTTGTTTCCAAGCTTTCTCCCTGCACAAGCTAGTTAGCGGTCTGGGTAGAGTAGACGCAGGCATTTTCACCATCTACATAGCATATTAACCTCCACATTTCCACTTGGCCACGTTGTCTTCAAACACAGTTTTGCAGAACGTTTTTGGATTGAAGTCAGTCCTCACATCCTGTATGGTGACTATATCTGGACTTGTTATCCCGTTGCTAACCCTTGCCACCCTCCCCTTTCCCCTATATGTATTATTAATGCATTTTAACATTTGAGTGTTTTGCTAGCCATTCATACTGTGTGATTATATTGTTTATTTGTCCCTTGTCTTAGGCTGCGTCCATGGTTACTAATTGCGTGCTGAGGCGTGCAGAGGCTGAGGGAAAGTGGGTGCTTTCCCTGGCCTTAGACCGTGCGCCGTCCGGGGGCGTGTCGGGAGCGGGCCAGTGACGTCAAGGAGCTGTTTCGCCCTCATTGGGCGAACCGCTCACGTGACAGGCCCTGCGCTCCGGCAAGCGCGAAAATTTTACATTTAGCTAAGACTTATGCTTCCGCACACTTGCGGAAGCGTAAGTGAGCCCCTGCTAAAGCCACTCTCATTGCGGCTGCAGGGGCTAAGTGCCGAGCGTAAGTGCGCCTCAGCACGGGTCCGAGGCCTTAGAGTGTGTGATCTCTCCCTCTGTCTATCTCCTATTGGGCTGCCTGTCCATTTTGAGAGCTATAAACTACTTGAACTAGTGGCCACCAGGGGTCACTAAAAGCCCTATAACATTGCACTCAGAAGTTATAACATCCAGTTAAGGACGTCATGATGTCAGTTACGTATATGAAATAGGACCAAAGAAGGGATCCAAAGACCCCAAGGCAACAACCGCAAAACCGTAATTAAAATAAAAAAAAAAAATTAAATTTTATTTAAACCCATCAACAAACATACGAAATAAGAAACATGTAGACAGAGGGTATTAAAAATCTCCTACTGAAGAGGCGGCTGGTGACAAGGGCGAGCCGGTATCTAGATATACCTATACTCATAGGGAAGGGTATCCCATAAGTATATAAGGCATAACACAATACAAGGGTGGATAAAAGTATATAAATAAATATTCTTGCAGGCTTAACATACGAATACAGTTGCCTAGTTAGTGATTATTACCACCCAGAAAAGCGCATATGAGGTACATAGAAAGGTTCCTTTTCCAAAGAGTGTATCTTTCAGACTGTGTCAAAGATCATATGTATGTACACAAGTTCGTATATCTTATGGCCAAGGGAGGTATTATATCTCAAAGGAGTGATCTCACAGGATGGCCATATTACCTATAACTCGCATTAGTTTAGCGTTATAAGCATATTTACCTCAATATCCATGTGGGTGAGGTCAGAAAGGAACCAGCATATATTTCTATGTCCAGCGCTATACTACCTTATCTTCAAGCCCCATACACACAGCCCGTCTCTTCCTCGTGTGCGTCATACGTCTGATGTCCCCATACCCCGTCGTACATTTCACGTGCTACTGGCACGCTTCTTCAGGGGGAGGAGTCACATAGTGTGATCATGGGTGTCGGGTTTTTAAGTTGGTTGCCAAGGAGGAGCCACGTGATTGCCCAATGGCAGGTAAGTATCTGATCGTGCCTCTGGAGGGGCGTATACAGACTGCGGCACATAGGAATATAACATATACTATTAGGTGAGCAATGAGTCACTATGTGCATGTGTTACATTTTGAGAGCTGCCTGGACCTTGTGCCTCTTACCTATCGGTATACAAGTATCCCCACCGATAGGCAATATAATATGTTATATCCTTACACTTTAAACACAGCACTTAATCATTTATTATCTTTTTCACTGTGTATACTTACTTGGCATTTTCCAAATCTTATTCTTTATTACGGTGTATATATATACAAGAGAAGAAAGAAAGTGCATGGCCCATAGTGTAAAAAAGTTTCACACTTAGTAAGGCAAATAGGAAGGGAGGAAATAGGCTCACTCACAAAGGAGAATAATAACAAGCATTCACCTGAGGATCTATCCAGTTGACGGTAACAATATTGCTCACTAATGCTTGTTTTTATTCTCCCTTTATCTGATTTTCCCATGTCTGAATTCGGGGTGCATCTTAGAATCGATGTATTAAAAAAATCCTAAAAAAATTCACTTGCCATGTTTCAGGAGAGGTCCAATATCAGTGGAGGACGAAACAGATGGCGGTGGCGGCAGCAGGAGATGCCCCACGTCTTCAGAGGGTGAAGATGGAAAGCAGGTGGGAGTGTAGCAGTAGGACAGGTCCCAAGTCTGCAGGTGAATGAAAATAAGAAGACAGCGGGTGGGTGGGCCGCGGCGGCAAATCATAATAGCAGTAGAGCAGAGCAGGAGCAGAGCGGCATAAGGGAACAGCTAGGGAAGAGCGCACTGTAACCGGAAATCAGACACATGTCAATTCCTGTGTTACAGTGTAGACATCCCCAGCTGTTCCCCTATGCCGCTCTCCTCCTGCTCAGGTCTCCTTCTATTATGATCTCCTGCCGCCACCAAACGCCCACCCGCTATCTTTTTATCTTCATTCACCTGCAGACTTGTTGACCTGTCCTGTCGCCGCCACACTCCCACCCGCTGTCCATCTTCAACCCTCTGCTGCCTCTCCTGCTGCTGCTGCCCGCTTCATCCTCTGCTGACATGGGACCTCTCCTGAAACATAGTAAGTGAAAAAGTAATTTTTCTTGATTGTAAGGGCCAAATCAATGTTGCGTCTTACAATCGAGGAAATACGGTATAAATATATATAAATATATATATATATATATATATATATATATGTATATATATATATAAAAATATGTACTGTATATACAGTATCTGCCCTCACTGTTGATTAGCGCCTTTGATTTTATATATATATAATATACAGTATATATATATATATATATATATCTTAATATATAAAATCGAATGGTTAGTGAGGTTAGTGCTATCTGCGGTGAATCTGATTGGTCCGTGACTCATTGGCCAAGAGGTACGCCCCACTGTGACATCACCTCCTTCACTCTCACACACTTGCAGTCACACCACACGGCCAGAACCTCTGAGGACTCCTTGGTACACAGTCACCCCCTCACACTCACACACTCAGTGTCACACACTCAGTGTCACACTCAACACTGTACACACACTCACACTCAACCCTGTACACACACACACACACAGTCACC
The DNA here is from genome assembly GCF_040206685.1 of Ascaphus truei. Taxonomy (NCBI): domain Eukaryota; kingdom Metazoa; phylum Chordata; class Amphibia; order Anura; family Ascaphidae; genus Ascaphus; species Ascaphus truei. The sequence continues at coordinate 26,965,412 of NC_134495.1, forward strand.
CCTGTGTACACACACATTCACAGTCACCCCTGTGAAACAACAACCTGTACACACACACACACACACACACACACACACAGACACACACACACACACACACTCTCAGCCCTGTGTACACACACACTGTCAGGCCTGTGTACACACACACACACTCTCACCCCTGTGTACACACACACACACCCCCTCCGCTCACCTCTCCCGGCGCTCCCGCTCCCCTCATCTCCATCCCCGGCAGGGGAACAGGCAGCGGACCTCGCGGCGCCTGATCTCCATCCCCGCGCAGCGGACCCCCTTCCTCCCTCGCGATGCGCCTAAGATGGCGGCGGCGCCGAGTGACAAGATGTCCCTGTGCACACGCGCGCACATTACACCCCCTCCGCTCACCTCTCCCGGCGCTCCCGCTCCCCTCATCTCCATCCCCAGCGGGGGAACAGGCAGCGGACCTCGCGGCGCCTCATCTCCATCCCCGCGCAGCGGACCCCCTTCCTCCCTCGCGATGCGCCTAAGATGGCGGCGCCGCCGAGTGAGATGTCCCTGTGCACACGCGCGCACATTACACCCCCTCCGCTCACCTCTCCCGGCGCTCCCGCTCCCCTCATCTCCATCCCCGGCAGGGGAACAGGCAGCGGACCTCGCGGCGCCTCATCTCCATCCCCGGCGGGGGAACAGGCAGCGGACCCCCTTCCTCCCTCGCGATGCGCCTAAGATGGCGGCGGCGCCGACTGAGAAGATGGCGGCGGCCGGAAGTAGTTCCCTCGCGGCGCCGAGTGACAAGATGGCGGCGGCCTGAACTACAGGTAGGTGTCGCTCTAGGTGACGTGTGTGTGTGTGTCTCACTGTGTGTCTGTGTGACAGTGTGTGTGTGTGACACTGTGTGTGTGTGTGACACTGTGTGTGACACTGTGTGTGTGTGACACTGTGTGTGTGTGTCACACTGTGTGTGTGTCTTGCCCCCCCTGCCTTTCACGCCCCCCTCGCCTTTCACACCCCCCCCGCCTTTCACGCCCCCCGCCTTTCTCGCCCCCCCGCCTTTCACGACCCCCCCCGCCTTTCACGCCCCCCCCGCCTTTCACGCCCCCCCCGCCTTTCACGCCCCCTCCGCCTTTCATGCCCCCCCCGCCTTTCACGCCCCCCCCGCCTTTCACGCCCCCCCCGCCTTTCACGCCCCCCCCCCGCCTTTCACGCCCCCCCCTGCCTTTCACGCCCCCCCTGCCTTTCACGCCCCCCCTGCCTTTCACGCCCCCCCCCTGCCTTTCACGCCCCCCCCTGCCTTTCACGCCCCCCCCCTGCCTTTCACGCCCCCCCCCCTGCCTTTCACGCCCCCCCCCTGCCTTTCACGCCCCCCCTCACGGCCTCCGGGCAACGCCGGGTATATCAGCTAGTATATATATATATATATGTATATATATATATATATATATATATATATATATATATATATATATATATATATATATATATATAAGCAATACGATACCGTTTGGAAATGAAATCAGCAGGCAGCACTCCAGAATTGAACAAACAAGTGTATTGAAAACATAAACACAAAACCAACGTTTCGGTCCACGAATGGGACCTTTGTCAAGGTGGTGCAGACAAAGGTCCCATTCGTGGACCGGAACGTTGTTTTTATGTTTGTTTTCAATACACTTGTTTGTTCAATTCTGGAGTGCTGCCTGCTGATTTCGTTTCCAAACGGTATCGTATTGCTTATTCTTCATTATTGGATCTGCACCCACACCAGTGACTATTATTACGGAGTGCTTTTTGTTCTTTTTCTATGTTATATATATATATATAAAAAACACACAGGCGCACACCTAGTGTATTATCGTAAAAAACAATGTTCATGAGACATAAAATCAGACATATGCTCACTTACAAAAATAGCATGAATTCAAGCGTGTATGAGAATAATCTCAATCACCAACTGAACGGTCCTTTCACTGCACCTCGAGGTCCTAGCGTTATCCTGCGTCGCCTCTCCATACTCTGCAGAGGAGGAACCTGGTCACCTCTACACCCGGAAGTGATAGCCCTCCGGATGCCAGCAATTCAAAAGTCCGTGCTAACACTGGAATACACTGGATAGTTGGGAGCCTTGGAAGCTCATACACAGCCTCTAAGTCCTTAGCTCTGCTGTGTTTTTTCTCATGAAGGGCGATCACTACTATCAGGGTTAATAAGGTGTGGAACCCAAATACACATCCAAGGACAATCCCAAGGGTATTATCTGAATAATACCAGGAAAAGCACTTTGTATTAGATTTGTCGCAATCAATATACAGAATTCAGCACTCACTGAAAAAAGTCTTCAGAAGAGTTATTGTAAGTGTGGTGCACGGTAAAGGGTAAATAGTTATAGTCTGTGAGGAACCCTAGACATCCAATATACTAGTACAGCACAAGGGATAATCACATAAAAGGAGTTTATAGGGTCTAAAATACACACATACTGTATGCCAGATGTTTCTGTCCCCAAGTAACCCCTTAAGAGGTCCCCCATTATTGTTTACAGATATGTCTTGCTTACAATTTACAGAGAGTAACAGATTCCTGGATTAACTCAGAAATAGGGGAGGGGGAGGGAGGGGGCAGGAAGGATGAAAAAGAGGGGGGATGTGGGGAATTGTAACGTCTGTATGCCCGCAGACCTGGCCAGTCCTCAGTACTGAGATGGGTAAGGATATAACACGCACCCACAGCAGTGAGGGCATGCCTGGAGTGTGGTAAGATGCATCGCCGGGCCTGGTGAGAAAAGAGTTAACGATATACTTGCTGAGTCCGGGGTGCCAGAAGTCGGAGGGTTAATGTCCAACAGCCTAGGGTCAGGGGCAGGAGAAAGCAGCGTAGTGAGGTCCAAAGCAGAGTCCAGGGGTAGAGAGGTACACATAGTCAAGCCGAGCCGAGATCAATCCAAGGGTATCCAAACAGGGGCAGGGACAGGAACAAGAGCTGCAACAGATAACAGAGCTTGGCATAGACACTGCACACAGGAGCCACAGAGAAGCTATGCTGAGCGACGCCGGAGAGGGCAGACTGGGGTTATAAAGGAAGGAGGGCCAATGGTAGCAAGGGGTGGAGCGGAGGCCTGTCTCGGTGATCGCAGTGATAGGTCCAGGTGAGCAGGGGAGGAGACAGGGGTGTGATTTCTGGTAATGGCCTGCAGCCGGTGGGGGGCGGCGCTAGCGGTGCGGAAGGGCTGATAAGAGGATCGGGTACGCACGCCCTCTGTAAGGCTGCAGTGTCCGCGCCCTGGTCGCGTGTGTGCGGATGCAGCATGTGGGGACTGGGTCAGAGAGCCGCCATGGGGCCAGAGGTGACGGGGACCCGCTCAGAGGTGTGTGTCCCCTGATTTGTTACAGTACCCCCCCTTGAGGATTGGACTCCGGACGATCCTCCAAAGGTTTGTGAGGAAATTTCCTACGAAATTGTTTGAGAAGAGCTGGAGCATGAGTATTCCTGACCCACCTGAAGTCGCCGATCTGCTTGCGTTTTTTGTTTTTGGACGGACCCTTGCAAGGCTCTTTGAATCTTTTTCCAAGAATTTTGTAGATTGGAGACGTGACTATCCGCTGCAGGAACACCAGAAGGGAGGGAGGAGAGGGGAAGACTGCTGGAATGGTACCCATAGTTAATGAAGAAAGGCGACTCTTGCGTGAACTAATTCTTTAGCGAATTAATAGCGACCTCAGCCCAGGGTAATAAGTCCACCCAATTGTCTTGAGATTCTGACACAAAGCATCTGAGATACTGTTCCAAGGTCTGATTTATTCTCTCCGTCTGGCCGTTGGTTTGCGTGTGGTAACCCGAGGAGAAGAGAAGGGAAATGCCAAGTCTTTGAGAGAACGCTCGCCAAAATTTAGAGATGAATTGAGTACCTCTGTCTGAAACAATAGAAAGTGGCACGCCGTGTAACCTGAAAATTTCTTTAGAAAAAATGTCAGCCAAGGTAGCTGAATTGGGGAGACCCTTGAGCGGTATAAAGTGTGTGTGCTTAGAAAACCTGTCCACTTCCACGAGAATCGTATTCATCCCCTGAGAATTAGTAAGTTCCACAATAAAGTCCATGGAAATATGCTTCCAAGGCTGTTCCAGAATAGGAAGAGGCAGGAGGAGGCCAGAAGGTTTGTGTCAGGCGGGCTTGCTCTGAGCACAGACTGGACAAGCTCTGGTAAAATCAAAAATGTCTTGTTCATTTTAGGCCACCAAAAGGTCCATTTAATAAGATCCACTGTTCTCTTGAAGCCTGGATGACCAGCAGATCTAGAAGAATGCCCCCACTCTAGGATCTTGTGGCGAAAACGTGGAGCAGCATACAGACGTCCTTCTGGCACCTTAAATCTCCTAGGGATATGAGCCTGGACTTTATTGATCTCATGAACACACAAACAATCAGAAGATTATATAAAGCCCCCTGTAATTGCACTCTTGATAGGTGACATTATAGGGAAAATGTCATCTTGTAGGAGGCCACTAAATAGCCTATTCCCTAGATAGGGTAAACCGCAAAGGTCACACTCAAATGAAAATAAAAATATTTTAATCAATAATATTAAAAACGACGAGACACCATAAAAATGCATACACAAGGCACGATAAAATCCCCAAATGTGTATAGGCACGAGAACAGGCAAGGAACTGTCAATGTCCAAAGCCACAAAATCAGCTAACACAATGCTGCGTAGATCCACACAATATGTGTGTGGTGGCGTGCCAAATAATTAAATAATAAATGGTACGCTGCGGTAAAGTAAGAGCGTATAAAGAACCCTCTGTGAGGTGGTATACAACCTGGTTCTACTCGGTAGCGTGCCAACAGCTGGAGCTCCAGGAGGTGACCGGAGCTGATCGTGCCTAATCCCACAAGCCGCGTGGACGTCAGCGTGATGCGAGGTCATCCTTGAGGGATTCGGACAAACCCTGCCAGTATGCTGCGGCGAGAGCCTTATCGTTCCACTGGGTTTCTGCAGCCGGCCTGCGACCCTGGGAGAGATGGAATAAGGAAGAAGCGGCAGACTCCCTACGTGCTGGTGTGTCAAAGATCAGCTGAAATTCTTGACAGAATTTGGGGTAATCTTGGGATAGGTCTGATCGGTGTTCCCAGAGGGGAGAAGCCCAAGCAAGCGCGTCGCCAATGAGCAGAGCATAGACGTAGGCCACCTTAGAACGACCTGAGGGAAACCGAAATGGGGTCTCGAACTTGATGTCACACTGGTTCAAGAATCCCCGGCAAGTAAGGGGTTCTCCGGCATACTGGTTAGGAGGTGGAATACGTGGTTCCAAATTACCCATAGATAGTGGGGCAGGCGTGGACGGTGCAGCTGGAGATTACCGCATGGAGAGTGTAGAAAGTTTTTGCGCCACAGCGGTAACTTGGTCGCTTAAAAATTGCCAGTGATCCATAGTGACACCTTGGCCCACCTCAGGGGGGTCTGTGTTTGTTGGGCTCAGCATAATGTAACGCCTGTATGCCCGCAGACCTTGCCAGTCCCCAGTACTGAGTTGGGTAAGGGTATAACACGCACCCACAGCAGTGAGGGCGTGCCCGGATTGTGGTAAGATGCGTTGCCGGGCCTGGTGAGAAAAGGGTTAATAATATACTTGCTGAGTCCGGGGTGCAAGAAGTCAGAGGGTTAATGTCCAAGAGCCTAGGGTCAGGTGCAGGAGAAAGCAGCATAGTGAGGTCCAAAGCAGAGTCCAGGGGTAGAGAGGCACACGTAGTCAAGCCGAGCCGAGATCAATCCAAGGGTATCCAAACAGGGGCAGGGACAGGAACAAGAGCTGCAACAGAGCACAGAGCTAGGCATAGACACTGCACACAGGAGCCACATGGAAGCTATTCTGAGCAATGACGGAGAGGGCAGACTGGGGATATAAAGGAAGGAGGGCCAATAGTAGCAGGGGTGGAGCGGAGGCCTGTCTCGGTGATCGCAGGTTTAGGTCCAGGTGAGCAGGGAAGGAGACAGGGGTTTGATTCCTGGTAATGGCCTGCAGCTGATGGGGGGTGTCACCAGCGGCGGGAAGGGCTGGTAAGAGGATCTGCTAAGCACGCCCTCTGTAAGACTGCCGTGCACGCGCTCCGGTCACGTGCTTGTGGATGCGGCGTGCGCCGCGGAGGAACGGCTCGGCGTGGGACAAGTAAGAGGCTGAGGGAGCGGGGAACCGGGACAGAGAGCCACCGTGGGGCCAGATGTGACGGGGACCTGCTGAGAGGGGCGTGTTCCCTATCCGTTACAGGAATGTGGGGGTGTGTGAGGGGGTGGAAGTAGAGAAAGGAGTGGTAATGGAAGGAACACTAATTTTTAATACTAAATAAGATCTATATATATATATATATATATATATATATATATATATATAAAGACAGGGTTGCAGACCTGTCTAAGACATGCAACAAATGAACATACAGTAATATTTACAGTTGCTTTATATATATATATATATATATATATAAAGACAGGGTTGCAGACCTGTCTAAGACATGCAACAAATGAACATACAGTAATATTTACAGTTGCTTTATATATATATATATATATATATATATATATATCAGAAATTAGATGGAAAGGTGTATTGTCCCCATCTCTCTAGCTAGAAGCTCATTAATAGATGCACTCCGGGACTATTAAAACATAGCATTTATTGGGTATACAACTAAAATAAAGTCTACATACATGACAATCTAAAATTGAATAGTGTGTGATTTAATAAAAAATATAGGATGGGAGTGAGGCAGGGTGGTACAACTCTATACATAAGTGGTGTGATACATCAATGCCTAACTACAAATAGTATTACTGCACTGCTGAGCATTGATTGTTAGTTTACCAACGCAGTCATAGCAATGGTAGTCATCTCTACACTATACAGAGTACCTAACTGTACACGCCAATGTTTTATCCTAATTGTAGTTACACATTGATGTATCATACCACTTATGTATAGAGTTGTTGTCCTGCACAGACTCAATCCACATACCACCAACCTACTATTGTGTAGAACCTCACCTGTATGCATTGCAGGAGCCCAGAATTACACCTACATACAGTATTGGCTTGAGGTTTATTAGGGATTTGCTGACCTGTTATTCTATCTACGTCTGTTACTACCATCATACTCCATTTCCAATATTGTATATTATTATAGCAGGTTGGTTCTACGCTTTACAATCTTCGGTTGGTTTGATCGGTATGCTGTGCCAGTGATTACATTCTATATCAGCACGAGCAGAACACACTACAGCTACATATTGCAGAGACACCCTTGAGGCTCAGTTACCCTATCACATGATAGGTGTCTTTAGGTGGTAAAAATTGCACACATATCCTCTAAACATGGTAGTCAGCCCTGATTTGGAAATACACCTTTAGCTCAACCCTACCACCCCTGCCTCACTCCCACCCTATATTTTTTATTAAATCACACACTATTCAATTTTAGACTTTCATGTATGTAGACTTTATTTTAGTTGTATACTCAATAAATGTTATGTTTTAATAGTCCCCGAGTGCATATATCAATGAGCTTCTAGCTAGAGAGATGGTGACAATACACCTTTCCCTCTAATTTCTGATAAACATTTCATTTAGTTCATCTGATGCACCCAGTGCCAAACTAGGCACTTGTGGGCGCAATTCATATTTACTTATTACTTGAATTACTACTAGTGAGCAGTACATTTTGTTTGTATTTTCGTATATATATATATATATATATATATATATATATATATATATATATATATATATATATATATATATATAACAGACACAGAGAATACCGCATGAATGCCAGAATATAAAGGTACCTAAATGCTGACTATATTCTCTAATAACAGAAAATGCCAGCTGTGCCCCAGGGAAAAAGGCTCATATACAGTAACAGCAACAACAAAGAATCCTTAATGGGAGCACACAGGTATACCAAATGAATAACAAAGTTTATTAAGTTATAAAAACAAGAGAAAAAAGTATAAAAATGGAGGGGGACTCTGAACTAATCCTTGAGGGAAAGTCGAGAGTGTGGACAGAGGACTTGAGATAATATCTAAAGGAAAGTATTATACTCTAGGCACAAATTCACAGACCACGGTATAGGGTCTGTTGATAGAAAGTACTGCAAAAACTGGTGGCAATAAGCAAGCTACAAATGTGCTATTAGCATGTGTATAACACGTACTGTGTCTAAAACCTATATATAAATTGGCCAGCATAAGTAGAGTAAATACAATTCAAACATACAGGAAAAGCAACACAATGTGCTGCAGATGAATGAGCTGATAATATGAAAAGGTAACAGATGCAGAGTCTATTCGCAGTATCCTCGTCATGTGTAATTGCTTCAATTAGAAAGGCAAATCCTGTACATTGAAAAAAATCCATATATGTCACACAGTCCAATACATCACCAAATTCAAGTGTATGGTGAATCCTGTAGGCAGTCCCTAATACCAGAAGATAAGAGAGTGTTCTCCCAACCAAGCTCCCACTCCTACGCGTTTTGACGGAGGTCTTCTTCTGGGAGTGATGGCAGTACAAGTAAATGCAGACTTTTTAAAGCAGAACTCATTAAAAGTTTTTTTCATGCCAAAACAAAGCTGATTTCATTCATATCTATTTATGTATGATGTGACGGGTTTGGGGGTTCTGAGATTGCTGGGATTGTGTTTTTATATATATGGATATTTCTGAGACGGGGGATGGAGTGTGGTACAAGGAGCCTCAAACATCCTAACAAATTGGCCACAACATTAACAAAGCACTCCCACATACTGTATAAAGTTTTCAGTATTTAGCATGCATTCTCCAAACATTAAATGTAGCCTGGCAGTCTCCTCGACTTGATCTGTGTGAAATTTCACACAAAGGGATCACTGTGTGAGACTTTGCGTGTGTGTCACTAAACACGAAACGGCCGTCGGTGCGCTACGCGTTACGTCAGTCCAGATCATGCGACCCCGGAAGTTACATAGTATCAGCTTGTAGACTAGATGGAGCTCAATTCAGTTTTGCGTGTGCTTCCCCTGAGCATTCCAAGGGAGGATAGTACTTTGATTAATTACCTTGTAGCTATTTCAGTCAACAGGCAGAGCCGTAAAGTGTCAGTATCACACAGCAGCTTTGATCATGTGCCAGTACGGCATGTAGATTCAATCGGCAGCTATTAGGAATATCAGTGCAAGCACAGCTTAGCAGGCAACAGCATGTTAACCATTTCTAAGCCAATTATTTGAGCTATATACAGGTATTATTTGGAACTCACCATTATTAACCTAATGACATCAACTGAAAGCTACCACCCACTAGAGCATGAATGTATGAATGTGTATCTCCTGTTTTGTATACTGTATGTATGTATGTATGTATGTCTTTATTTATATAGCGCCATTAATGTACATAGCGCTTCACAGTAGTAATACATGTGGTAATCGAATAAATAACAGATAATATAAATAACAGATCATGGGAATAAGTGCTTTAGACATAAACATAACATTAAGGAAGAGGAGTCCCTGCCCCGAGGAGCTTACAATCTAATTGGTAGGTAGGGAGAACGTACAGAGACAGTAGGAGGGAGTTCTGGTAAGTGCGTCTGCAGGGGGCCAAGCTTTATGTATCATGTGTTCAGAATGTTCACAGTGCTATTCGTATGCTTCTTTAAGCAAGTGTGTCTTAAGGTGAGTCTTAAAGGTGGATAGAGAGGGTGCTAGTCGGGTACTGAGGGGAAGGGCATTCCAGAGGTGTGGGGCAGTCAGTGAAAAAGGTTTAAGGCGGGAGAGGGCTTTAGATAAAAAGGGGGTAGAAAGAAGACATCCTTGACCAGAACGCAAGAGTCGGGATGTTGCATAGCGAGAAATTAGGGCTGAGATGTAAGGAGGGGCAGAAGAGTGTAAAGCTTTAAAAGTGGGGAGGAGAATGGAGTGTGAGATGCGGGATTTGATTGGAAGCCAGGAGAGGGATTTCAGGAGGGGAGATGCTGAGACAGATCTAGGAAAGAGTAGAGTGATTCTGGCAGCAGCATTTAGAATAGATTGTAGGGGAGACAGGTGAGAGGCAGGAAGGCCGGACAGCAGGAGGATACAGTAATCAAGACGGGAGAGAATGAGGGCCTGAGTCAGAGTTTTAGCAGTCGAGCAACAGAGGAAAGGGCGTATCTTTGTTATATTGCGGAGGAAAAAGCGACAAGTTTTAGAAATGTTTTGAATATGAGGGGCGAATGTGAGAGAGGAGTCGAGTGTGACCCCTAGGCAGCGTGCTTGGGCTACTGGGTGAATGATCGTAGTTCCAACAGTAATGTGGAAGGAGGTGGTAGGGCCAGGTTTGGGAGGAAGTATGAGGAGCTCTGTTTTAGCCATGTTGAGTTTAAGGCGACGGAGGGCCATCCAGGATGATATAGCAGAGAGACATTCAGAAACTTTGGTCTGTATAGCAGGTGTAAGGTCGGGTGTTGAAAAGTATATTTGTGTGTCGTCAGCATGGAGGTGATATTTAAACCCAAAAGAAGTTATTAGGTCACCTATATATATACTGTATATTCAGGTAAAGTTGATATCTTTACCTTCTAAGACCAAGGGGTGGTAATAGCTTTTCAGCAGCTGTTTATATAATTGTTCAGTCCAAGCATTTACAAATACTTGGAACTCAGCCACAAAACAGCCAAATGCTATACCAACTGGTGTGTATTCAAATACAAATTAACAGCTACAAAAGTATATAATTGGTTAACATAAAAATAGAGTGAGTTCTACTATATCACCTGATACTCTGCTTAATTAGCAGTTAGCAACAACCAGTTTTAATAGGGTTACAATCATGGTGATCTTGTGACGCTATATTCCATTGTGTCCTTCCGGCTATATCAGGATTTTAGTATTAGTATCACTCCCTCAGTTAGTGGTGATTATCGTTATACACTGATTGTTAGTAATCACAAATAGTTTTAATTCTGAACTTTAGGAATATATTCCTTATCAGTGGTGATTTTCGCTTTTATATATAAGGCACTATAGTTTAGTAGTCCGTCAAGACTACTACAAAGTAGGATTATTAATATAGTCCTAGCTTCATATCACGCACAACATTGTCTGCCACACCTTAGGTGTAGTTCTGAGAACCAATATTGTATAAGTGATACGTTTTCTGTTGGTTAGTCCACATTTATTTTATTTACTATATTAATAAAGTTTTATTTTAAACAATACACCATTACACTGTTGGGAGTGCTATAATAGGGGCCTTTCTTTTTCTACCTATTTGAATAGGTGGGTTCTTCTCTTACTGCTGTCTATTTGACACGTTCTGTTCTGCAAAAAAAAGCAAAAAGGGGAGGGATGTGGGAACAGACATCAAAATATATTGGATGCACACACGCTCAGCCGCGATCGGCGCTTAGGTAAACCAAAAAACTATACTTAGCTGCGTGCTCAACTACCCGCAATGCCCCCTCCTCCCCTCATGCGCGTACAAGCCGGACACCCGGAGCTCATGCTTGGAGTGCTCTCCAAGCATGAGCGCGCTCAATGCCAGTGGGTACTTAGCCTAATTCTTCCAAATGAATGTGCAATTGCTGCTTACAATAGCATAATAACTAAATATAAAATGAAAATGTTTTACTTTATTTCTTCAATTTAAACACATCTCAATAGACCAGGTATATAATCAACCAGTAAGGTTTCACTTTTCACTTTACTTGCATACACGTAAGTGTCATGGGAGAGGGGGTTTGGCCCGGTATTAAATGGGTTACACCCCATTTGGCCACCCCCTGCTCTCACTGGGGAAGCAAGGGGTAAACTGGACTGGGGTCCAGTAATGTGTTTTTACCTTGCTTCAGAATCCAACTGTTTATTCCCCTGTAAAAATGTATTGTCTCATCCCAGTGTTTGCACCAACACATACACTGGGGTTGATGCGGGAGGCTCAAGGGGTTAATGAGCTACAGTTTTAGGAAAATACAAATATGTGTGGTGTCTTTTCATAATTATCTGGGCTTCAAAAGGCTTGATTGAAGTTGGGTGTGAAAAGTACAGAGGGGGTTTAGTGTATGTTTTGCACACCAAGTGTATATTGCTGGGAGAGACAGCTAGGACCCAGGTCTGGAGCATTGGGTTTGAAAAGTAGCACCTGTGACAAACGTTCTCTACACAGGAGGCCCAGCTTCAAAGCATTTCTTGACAAGGGGTTTTATGGGGGCCAGTGGTGCGGCTACAGAAGGAGAAATCAGAATGAGTGACCTTATTAAATATAAGAATATTATGAGATGCCCTCGGCTGAACATGCTAAGAGTTACCATAGATAAGAAAGTCAAACCGCGCTCTTGCTTCCTAACAGGATCTCGTAGTGGATCAACTCTTCCCTCTTGCAGCTGATGTGATGTGAAGGCACCCCTCCTCCACAGGTCCCGTCGCAGGATGGCTCCAAACGCGGGCAACAGCAGGGAATGAAACACAAAAGCGCACCGAGGGTCAAGATTTAATTAAAACATGTTAGTAGTAGTAACAATAAAAACTTACATATAAGGGTAAGTACATCCAGTATTAAGGTGCAGAGGAAACAGTCCTGGTGGTGTCCTGGGCATAAAGAGATGGTGCAGAGGCTTACAAGGTAGACCCACGTGCTGGGGCTGCCTGGCTCAGCACCATAGAGTTCTTACTTCCGGGTTGCAGCTTCTCGCAGGACCCGTGAATAGTAGCCCGCCTCAAATGCCGGTTTCCCAGAGAAACTCACTCCGGCGTGCCGAAGGGTCTCTGTTTGTTGATGGGACAGCTGGGGGTAGGTACACCTGGGGGCTGACTTCTAGCTGCACCGTAGGGCTTTCGCAACGCGTTTCACACAGTGTTGTGCTTCATCAGGCGGTATTTTGGACACCTACGTGGGGGCCTTTTAAACAGTAATACTGGGTTCCCAATAGGGTAGAGAATTAGCCAATAGGAGTACATGCATAATAAATGCGATGCACTAACGAGGCTTAAAAGGTATTGTGAATGCAAACGGTATGCATTGAACCTTATATTAATAAAAACAAATAAATTTCATTAGCAATATATTAATAATTAAATAAAAGACACTGCAAAAAGCCACCCATGTAGGTAATAACCCATAATTGATCATGTAAAGGTATTACAGGATCACACTTGAATCACAAAGATACATGCAATAAATACATAAAAACACATTGTAAATGGGGGATAGAAAGGAAGGGAAAGAGGTGAAGGGTTTAAATAGATAAAGTGAAACAGATAAATGAGAGGAGAGAAAGAAGGATAATATAAAAAGAAAAAAGAGAGGGGGCGGGAAAGGGAGAGAAGGGTGAGATAAACTAGCAGGGGAAAAAAAAGGTGAAGAAGAGGTAGAAAGAAAACAAAAGAAAAAGAAAGAGAGGAAAAAAGAAATGAAAAAGGGAGAAAGAAAAGGGGGGGAGGGAAGGGGAGGGGGGAAAGGGGAGGAAGGAGTGAGAGGGGGGGGGAAGTCCCAGGGGTATAGGGATTAAGAACTAAAAATGGATCTCAATCATTTTAATAATGGATAAAAAATCTCATTAGTCTTAATGCAACAACTAATATCTGTTTATCTCAAAAAGGGTGTCAGTTCGATATAATCATTGAGACCTCCTGGGTATTTGGACTGTAGGGTAAAGATCCAAAATTGCTCACGTTTGGCAAGTTGTAGATCTCTATCTCCTGCCCTCACGTTGCTTTTTATTATCTCAATACCCATATATTGTACACCCACTGTACTACAATTGTGTACTTCTTTAAAGTGAGTCAAAAGATGAGTTAGAGGTTTGGAGGTCCCTTCTAGTTTAGGGATATTAGTTATGTTGCGTAAATGCTCCATAATGCGTAGTTTCATTTTTGGATCAATTTTGGATCTTTACCCTACAGTCCAAATACCCAGGAGGTCTCAATGATTATATCGAACTGACACCCTTTTTGAGATAAACAGATATTAGTTGTTGCATTAAGACTAATGAGATTTTTTATCCATTATTAAAATTATTGAGATCCATTTTTAGTTCTTAATCCCTATACCCCTGGGACTTCCCCCCCCCCTCTCACTCCTTCCTCCCCTTTCCCCCCCTCCCCTTCCCTCCCCCCCTTTTCTTTCTCCCTTTTTCATTTCTTTTTTCCTCTCTTTCTTTTTCTTTTGTTTTCTTTCTACCTCTTCTTCACCTTTTTTTTCCCCTGCTAGTTTATCTCACCCTTCTCTCCCTTTCCCGCCCCCTCTCTTTTTTCTTTTTATATTATCCTTCTTTCTCTCCTCTCATTTATCTGTTTCACTCTATCTATTTAAACCCTTCACCTCTTTCCCTTCCTTTCTATCCCCCATTTACAATGTGTTTTTATGTATTTATTGCATGTATCTTTGTGATTCAAGTGTGATCCTGTAATACCTTTACATGATCAATTATGGGTTATTACCTACATGGGTGGCTTTTTGCAGTGTCTTTTATTTAATTATTAATATATTGCTGATGAAATTTATTTGTTTTTATTAATATAAGGTTCAATGCATACCGTTTGCATTCACAATACCTTTTAAGCCTCGTTAGTGCATCGCATTTATTATGCATGTACTCCTATTGGCTAATTCTCTACCCTATTGGGAACCCAGTATTACTGTTTAAAAGGCCCCCACGTAGGTGTCCAAAATACTGCCTGATGAAGCACAACACTGTGTGAAACGCGTTGCGAAAGCCCTACGGTGCAGCTAGAAGTCAGCCCCCAGGTGTACCTACCCCCAGCTGTCCCATCAACAACCAGAGACCCTTCGGCACGCCGGAGTGAGTTTCTCTGGGAAACCGGCATTTGAGGCGGGCTACTATTCACGGGTCCTGCGAGAAGCTGCAACCCGGAAGTAAGAACTATATGGTGCTGAGCCAGGCAGCCCCAGCACGTGGGTCTACCTTGTAAGCCTCTGCACCATCTCTTTATGCCCAGGACACCACCAGGACTGTTTCCTCTGCACCTTAATACTGGATGTACTTACCCTTATATGTAAGTTTTTATTGTTACTACTACTAACATGTTTTAATTAAATCTTGACCCTCGGTGCGCTTTTGTGTTTCATTCCATGCTAAGAGTTACATGTGTGTATTTGTGGGACCAAGCCGCAAATAATGATTACAGACACATGACGTCTAGCAGGTACTAAGAGACAGATATTAATATCTCTCTTAATTTTAGTATTACGCGGTAATATTTAGTCTCATTGGGAGCGTCATGCATGCCGGAATGTATTAATATGGCTTGCGTGCCAGTAAGTATTACTGAACTGAAGCTATGAAGTTATTTAGATAGGAAAAGCAGTTTTTAAACGTCCTGGGGTGGGAGGAGTTTTACTCTGGGGTAAGACTGTCAACCTAACCACTGATTTATGACAGAGATTGAGTGCAGGTATTTGTTCTCCAATGGCCTACACTCAATAGTAAGGTATAGACTGGAGATTTGCATTTAAACCAGTGCCCAGCCTATACTCTGGGTCTTTGTGCTTTTTGTGATGTCTACATCTGAACCTGTGTTATGGAAGAAATTGCCAATCCTGTATCCTGATGGCTTTCTTGTCCAAACCCCTTCAGTAAGTGTATATTGTGCCTGTTATTGGTATATCTTGTGTGTTCACCTTTTTCAATGAAGAAATTATATTTTATTATATCTCAGCCATGTTCAGTTCAACCCAGGTATTTTGGTGTATAATATAGGCCTCTCACAAGTTCCCGTGACAGTAAGTATCTTCACTGGTATATACCAGTTTATAACTGCACTAAGTTACATAAGCTTATGCTTAGTTTATTAAGCCCTTCAGGGTATATTTCACAGAACATTTGTATGCATCTAGCATAGGGACCTGCTACAGAGACTTACTTTGACACAGATTAGCAGGTTTGTCATTAGTTGATCAAAGGATGTAACCAAAATTCTCCTTTATCTTACAGACTTAGGTTTCAGTATGTATATTTATTTCCCCATTTATTGTTAGCCCAATGGGAGAAGCGCAAGGATTCACTTTGTTTTTTTCACATACAGTATGTATGGCCAATCGTTTAACCAGCAGCATGTTCCTTTCACAGAGAAGCGCAGTGAATATACAGTATATATTTGTTTGATATCACTGGGAGTCTAGTCTTAGCAAATCTCTCAGCTGTTTCACTGGGTGCATGATCTACAATAGTACCAGGAATTAGCCCTACACATTTCGCTATTGCAGCTTCCCAGGGCTGATAATTTAAACCTCTTTCTCTCACTATATATAATCTTAATAAATATATTATAAATGCATCATATTAAGAATCACAATCCTATCATATTGAATAGCACATTGACAGAGAAGATAGTAATCTATACACTAATAATATGTATCTCTAACCATAGAAACACCTACTGCTGCGACACACTTTATTCGAGCAAATACCCAGTATGTACCTGGCAGATACCTGGAATGCGCCGCTCCTCACCTCTGACAAGCCCCGTTGCATTTGCCATCCCAGCCATGGTTCATGCCTGGCTGACGGGCGGCTGATCTGTTAAATGATAATGATTAGGATTTAATAGGCTGCAATGCTTCGCGTGTCTACCAGATGGCATAAATTCATGAATTGTAATGCAGTATATATATATATACTGTGCAGTATTGCAGCCAGCGGGAATAAAATGCTTCAATCCCTGCCTGGAAAATAACGCAATGCACTCGGGCAGAAAACAGTCACAAACCTCAATACACCCGAGTATACCCGAATTCGTGGGACTAGCCGAGCTCGAATAAAGTGTGTCGCCAGTGTAGTTTGACAACTTTCAAGATATTTTACATACCGTATATTTAAGGGGTGTTGTAATCAACTATCCCCATATAAACATGTGTGGAGACTGAAGAATAATGAAAGTAATAAGAAGTACAAATAGATTCATTTGAAACTAAAGTGTATATTCTAAATTATAGTACCCTGTAGATGGGAATAATAATTATTCTCTTTAAAAAAATAACCTACATTGATATCTACATTAGGGACTTTTATAGCACAGCTGACACATTAAGTATCTCCTCAGCCTATATACATCTGAAAGCATTCCCAAAGAGATGCTCCCCTCTCCTCTACACATCAAATGTATACATATGAGACTGGCTTTACATACAGTAAATATGAATGTCCCTTGCTGCTTTGTTTAGGATTGGTCTGTCAATAGCACGGCGCCTAGCACAAGATGGAGCTACAGTGCTTTTGAACAGCCGAAAACAGGAGAATGTGGACAGAGCTGTGAGGGAGCTGACGGAGGAGGGACTTAATGTCTCTGGAACCATATGTCATGTGGGGAAAGCAGAGGATCGAGAGAAACTTGTGGAAACGGTAAAAGAATGGGAGGAGAATATAAAAAGACAGAATAGAATGAAAGATGAGCGATGTATTATGTGCGAATTAGACATCATGGGAGAGTCAGAGATTCTTTGACTGAAGAGAAGGCAAAAAACACATTTAAAAAACTATAATAAAGCGCAACAAATATTGTGATATACTCAAGCTTCAGCCTAAACACCAGCGGTTTTCCCCAAAACTGCAAATTATAACCTAAACAAAACAGTGTTCATGGCGTAAAGTGATAAAACAGTTAATATGTGCAAATGAACCCATTGTTAGCTAGCACTGAAAAACACATAATACTGTAACTCTAAGTAGAAGATTCTCCAGGTCAGAAGACTCTTTGTAGACCCTAATATGAAGAAAAAAAACACAAATGCAAAGATATAGTGCATTAACATTACTTTAAGATGACAGACAACACAAAGGGGATGGTAACACACTCACACTCTCCCAGCTGGTAAGTAAACAAGAAGTGACTTTGGGCGCACTTCAACCCTTCTCCTTAGATAACAGCACCTGAAGCGACCGCTACACTTCTCAGTCAGGAACAGACTGTGATTGCCTCTGCCAGCGTCTCTCACCCGCAGTGGGGGCATGCTGCCGCGTCACGGCCGTCTAAGCAGTCTCCTTCCAATCAGGGCTTTTCAGTAGATTGGGTACAGTGGCCTCAAAGCATCAAAAAAGGCCCAACATGTTTCGTCCCAGATGAATGACCCCAGATGAAGTCCGGTGGGACGAAACATTGCACTGTACTGTAATTGTCAAGCACTTTGAGTCCCATTGGGAGAAAAGCGCCATATGAAATGAAGTTGTTATACTGTTTCACATAACGTTTTATGTACAGTATTATGCATAACATCCTAAATAGAAGATGTATGTATGTCTTTATATAGCGCCATTAATGTACATTGCGCTTCACAGCAGTGACATGACAATCATATAAATAACAAATAATTCAAACAACAGATCATGGGAATAAGTGCATCAGACATAAAAGTAACATTTAGGAAAATAAGTCCCTGCTCGAAGATCTTACAATCTAATTGGTAGGTAGGAAGTACATACAGAGACAGTAGGAGGGCATTCTGGAAAGTGCGTCTGCAGTGGACCATGGTTTATGTATGAGGTGTATAGTATCAGCCACGGAGCTATAGATGTTGCCACCATTATTAGAATACTTGCCTGGAAAAATCTGTGGCTATCTCACAGTAACTTGTGAAATGGTCCAGAGCAGGCTGAAATGGCCCATCGGATTAACACAGTGCCCCCTGTTAAACTTCAGACTGTATACTTTAAAAAGTGCTACTTTAAATATGGACTTCTTTAAATGAAGGCTGCAGGTTGACTCCTACTGTATCTCCTAACAAGAAAACACAGATATCTCAATAGCTTAATTATAGATTTTATTTTGTGCAGCTCCTATAGTTTACATGTACAGTGTACAATTTAAACATTTTGAGATTACATTTCTAAAGCATATAAAGGTCTGTATTTATTGTTGTGTACTGTAAATAGCGTCTCTTTTTTTTGTGGTCCAATTACTAAAGAAATATAGTTGGGCTATAGCCTTTTTATTCTTGGATCTTAACTTATTCTCTTGACCCTGTTTTCAATTAAGAAGAGCATTGTAAGTTACAGTAGCGTTCTTATAAAGAAACAAGTTTGTGCTAATGAGTTTCTCTGACTTACTATTTCCTAATTATAGATATACTGTACACAGTACAGATTGTCTTACTTAGTAAATGTTCTCTAGGAAAACAATGCTAGTCTTGAATTACTTCTATTGTTACTCAGGCCCTGCAGCGGTACGGTAAAATCAACATTCTCGTCTGTAATGCAGCTGTTAACCCCTCTGTGGGTCCTTTACTGGAGACTACAGAAGAAATATGGAATAAGGTAAATATTGGCATAAATACAATAATTACAAATATTTTTTTCTAAAAGCAGTTGAGCATAAATACCTTTACATAAATGTGTTGTTATACGAGTTAAATTAAATAGTATTAGCATATACGTAGCTAATATTAGCAATATTAGTTAATCACTAGCCAAAAAAGTTTGGGGGAAATAATTTCACTTAAAACGTGTAGCGTGGTTTAATGACAGTTGAGTACAATTTTGATATGTTAATGTTAGCAATTTGAAATTACATGTGACATGTACAGTACAAAAAAAGATAACAAAGGGAATGTATTAAAATGAACTTTCTTTATGTATAGATTAACAAATATTTGAGTTTAAGTGTTATGCTTATATTTTAATCACTCTTGCATTCTTTATTTAATTTGATTATTGCAATGCTAAACTAACTATCATTTTACAATTTATTTGGCTTACTCTACACTGATACAATAGGACTTCAGGAAACATATTCTTTTAGTCCAGTTTACAATGTAGTGGTAATTAAATTTCCCACCTATATGGAAATGTTACAGTGTATAATTATAGCGTTTCTTTATACTTTCAGTATTCCAAAGTTCTTAAAAAAACACAAACCTTTGGTAGGGCTACACTTTAATTTGTTTTTGTTGCCCTCTACCACCCTTAAATAATAGGGGAGGAATATTTTTTTATTGTTCAATAGGTATGGGACTTATAGTGTATAATGATAAAAATATAAACAAAGCGCACATGGGGTCAGTACAAATATACAGCAGCATTAATATTTATTGCAGGTTCACTGAACCTGATAGGTAAAATAACCAATCTAAAACAAAATATAATCTAAACATAGTCACCTTGGTGACAAATGAAGCTAGTGAAACCAACATAATAATCTGCATCATCAGCTAACTATAAAATCCATATTCCTACATATGCCATATAATTAATAGTAAGATGATAATATGGGACAAGAACATAAAAGATAAAAAAAATGTAGCCCTGGGTGGCAGACACTGATCATGTAATTGTTATTATTTTTAATTTGTTTTTCTGTGAAAAACCTTTGGACTATCTTGCTTAGGAGTTATTGGGGAGTGACTCTATGCGCCCAGCAGCAAGGGGATCTGTCTTCTACAGTACCTACATCATACATCATACAGCATGAGCGCGGAATTCTTGATCCTTTTTTCCTACTGTGTACAAGACAACAATGGATCTGAAATTGATGGGCTATAAGGATATAAAGGGTACTATCCAATGGTGTACAGAGTAGTGTAACTTACTATGAAACTCATGAAACCGGTGACTAATCTAAAGTTACTCCTTAAGTGGGAAGGCTGATATCATCAGCATTTCATATTTTCCAAATGTGCTTACATCCTGGCCACAGTGAGAAACTAAAAGCCAGGCACACAGAGAGCATGTTAATTACTGCATCACAAATACAGCATACTGTATAAAGAACCTTCATCAGGGGTTTTCCCAGATTGATTCAATGATAAAGGTTCTTTGGTATGGAACGTTGGCTTAATAATACACTACTGCAATTACATACTAGTAATTTCATCCTACAGTAGGTCTGGTAATCTTTACCCTATACTGTACCCTTATGTCCTATTCCAAAATACAATTACCATATTCTTTGCTTTTTCGACACTTCATGTTTATTTTACCAGATTGCTTTTGCATTTCACTGATTTAACGCTGCTTATTGAATCTGGTCACTTTCCATTTCACTTCATTTCAGGTTCTTGGAGTGAATGTTACATCACATTTTCTGATGACGAAACTGGTTGTTCCACATATGCAGAAAGTAGGGTGAGAGACGGCACACTGTAGAAGTTGCTTGACAAAAATAATGCATTATAATGTGTTTGAGGTTTTCATCTAAGGAAAACCCAGTAGCTCCTGGCATAGTACTTTAAAAAAAAAAGTCTATTGTACTTTTAGGATGTACCATAGAGAAGCTAAATATTCCCCTTTGTGTATACCAGGGGAGCGCAATCTTTTCCCCTGCGTCCCCCTGCCATCTGTCCCCTTCTCCTTGCGCCCCTCCTGCTTACCTTGCTTCAGACGTCCAGGCGTCATGACGTCATGTTGCCATGGCAACATAATGTCACATGACCCCGTGGCGTCATTTGAACGGAGCGTCTGAAACAAGGTAAGTAGAAGTTTACAGAGGCCCTGCAGCTCCCCTGGCATTAATTTAAATGCATTCGGGAAGCGTGTGGGGCCTCTGTAAACCCCGCGCCCCCCGCAGCGTGTCAGGGGGCGCCCCCCCTGCTTTGTGCACTGCTGGTGTATACAATATGGCTTTTTTCATTAATTTACTTTGAAGCTGAATTGTACACAATTAATATACAACATTTTATACATATATAATTTGACTGTGTAGTTTGTATCTAGGACATACCCATAATTGAGATGGCTCATTGTATTTTTCCTTGTAAAACACATTTGAAACTACTATAATTTGTTAGAAAAATACTTTTTTTCTTTTTTGTTTTTCAGTTTTTGCTTTCTTTAATTTTATAAAAGGATAAAGTATGTAATCAAAGTCCAACATTTTATTAATTATAATGACTTTATTTCATATAGTTATTTTCTCCCAATGGGACTCAAAGTGCTTCACAATTACAGTACAGTATGCGGTACACAGCACATAGGAATTTTACAGACAGTCTGTAATACATAATGACGGACAAAACAAAGGAAGAATTAACACTGCCACTGAACCTCAGTGGTTTGGATCAATCAAAACATTTTCAGACAAAACAACCTTTATTTTTAATATTGCTCTGAAGGGACTGCAGTCTTCACTACAGTATGGGGCCTATTCACAAAGTAGTGATAAGGGGTTTTAAGTGCGATTAATGTACTTATAGTGCGATACTGCCTGCTCTGCTATTCACAAAGCAGTGATAACAGTGCAGTATCGTGCTATAATGGCTTTTTATCACCCATAAACAGGCAGTGAAAAAAAAGTTGTACGATAGGGCCAAAAATGGCAAATCTGCAGTTTTTTTGACAGTAACTGCTATTCACAAAGCAGTGATAACTTTATCGTACTTTAAAAGCTCACCGTTTCTCGTTTCTAAAGGGCGTTCAAGCACTTTACCAGAATCCCTCAGCCTCGGTGCGCCTCTCGGGCGGAGGCTCGGAACGATTCCTAATCCAGAACGGTACCCGTCAAGGATGCCCCCTATCTCCCCTCCTCTTCGCTCTCACGATTGAACCATTGGCGTCTAAAATTAGAGGGAACCCGAACATCCAGGGAATCCCGATCGACAACTCACAATACAAAATTTCCCTATTCGCTGATGATATCATCCTTACTCTGACAAAACCTCTAACTTCCCTCCCTAACCTCCAGATCGAATTGACGGAGTTTGGCAGCGTATCAGGATATAAGATAAACAGCGACAAATCAGAGGCCCTAAATCTTAGTCTCCCGGATCCCGAAGTTCACCTCCTCAAAACCAATTTCAGCTACAGATGGTGCCCTGCATACATTAAATATCTGGGAGTAAATGTATCAAGGCACTATCGGGATCTTTACCGGGATAACTACCCGCGTTTATGGGATAAGATCAAAAAGGATCTAGATCAGTGGGCAGGTTACCAGATCTCGTGGATCGGTCGAATGACTTCCGTTAAGATGAATATACTCCCAAGAATGTTATACCTCTTTCAAACACTCCCGATCCACGTCCCAGGCACTGATCTTAAAAACATGCAAAACAGAATATTTCAATTCATTTGGCAGGGCAAAAGACCCCGAGTCGCCAGGTCGGTCCTGATGGCTGCAAGATCTAGGGGAGGTATGGGGGTTCCGGACATACACAGATATTACCTAGCTGCACAGCTCAAGCAGGTGGTGATGTGGAATTCTGACCCGACCCGTTGTAGTTGGGTAGAGATAGAGACTCAATGTGCCAAAATGCCTTCTCTGCAAGCCTGCCTCTGGAGCCTGGACAGAGGAGAGGGTCATACACACAACCTGAAACTTCAGGCCTCCCGTTTCACATGGGACGTCTGGTCTCGTTGTAAATACAAACATGGCCTTACTACCAAAAGCTCCCAATTGACCCCCATTCTCAACAATCCAAAGTTCCCCCCGGGATGTGGATCTAAACTGTTCGAACAATACAGCACAAGGGGTATAGAGGCGATTGCGGATCTTCTGAGCCTGGGGAGGCTTCTGAGCTTCCAAGAGGTACGGACCAAATATAAAATTAAAGAATTGGACACATTTAAATATCTCCAAATTAGAAACTTTATTAGGACAACATGTCCTCTCCCAGAATACCCTACTCTCACATCATTTGAGCTTCTTTGCGAGACAAAGACCCACCAGAAGGGTCTAATCTCTGATATATACGGGGCTCTAGAGCGTTCCTCGACCCCAAAAGAACATGTCTATATGCTCAAATGGGCAGCTGACCTGAACACTGTTATAGACAGAGAGACTTGGGAAGAAATCTGGGAGACAGCCTCGGAGACCTCCCTATGCACTACAATAAAGGAAAATATCTACAAAATTATGTTTGGCTGGTATCTTACCCCAGCACGATTAAACCAAATCTACCCTCTGGCTTCAGATCAATGTTGGAGAGGCTGTGGTCATAGAGGGGACATGGTCCATATCTGGTGGACCTGTCCAGAAATTATTAAGTACTGGGCCAAGGTCCAAATTTTAATAAAAGAGGTCACCGACCTAGAAGTGCCTATTGAACCACTGACCTACCTGCTGGCTGCACCATTGAAGGACATTGTCTGGCCAGTCAGGAAATTGATCTCCTTCATTATGACCGCGGCTCGTTGCTGTATTGCGGCCTCCTGGAGGAAGACAACTACGCCAGCACTAGGAACAATTAGGAAAAGAGTAGAAGAGGTAATGACTATGGAGAGGTTCACAGCCATCGTCCGACAAAAACTGCCTGCACACGAGGATATCTGGGATCTCTGGATCTCCCACAATAGGACCAGACAACCACACCAAACGAACCAGACCCTGGTCACCCCACCATAGGTGCTCGAACACAACCCTAGAGGCCATTCCCCTAATCAGTCAGATGGGTCTTCTCCCCCCCTTCCTACCCCTCCCCCCCTCTCTACCATCCCCCCCTCCCTTCTTTACCTCCTCAGTCCCCCCCCCTCTGCCTTCCCTCTTCGAAGGCCCCCCTCCCTTTTCCTACGGGCAACGGCGGTTGCCTAACTGTTTTTCCCCAAAAAATCTGCGGATTCAAAAATGTTCGGCTTATGTGAACTAAGCCACTGTATGTTTATATGAATGCCTAATAAAACTGTTTGAAAAAAAAAAAAAAAAAAAGCTCACCGTTTCTTTTCACCAGCTAAAGGCTAGTGCAAAAGAGATGGAGACATGCATAAAAGCATTTTTTTCTGAACAGCATTATTACAAGCGGCCGGTGGGGGTCTCCGGGTCGTCCTCGTGGGTGTCTAGGGGCCCCACGGGTGTCAGGTGGTCCTCAGGTGATCCCTGCGGGTGTCTGGTGTGTGATGTCATGTTGAAGGGAAAGGAAGCACAGCTTTTCTGATTGGCTGTCTTCCCTTCCATTACTTGATGTCACTGTTTAAAAAAAAAAAACAACATTGTCACATGGTTATCCCAGCCAATCAGATGGTGTGGGAACCATTTGCCACTCAAATGTGACCTCACAGGCCATGTTCAGACTCATTTGATGCCAAGAAGCTGGAGATTTAAGACCTTCTCCCCAATAGGATTACAATGGTGTTACAGATGGACAATTAACAATTAACAGATGAAGATAAAGAAAGAAGAAAAGGACTATGCTTTACCTAATGCTGTTTTGGATCGTTGATTTGTACGAGCGCTTGTTGAGACCATGGGAATCGGAGGGTGAAGACATCTACTGTAATGGCAAGAAAAAACATTGAATACAGTGGTGGCCGACCTGAGTCTAAGTCGGCTAGATCCGCGGCTCTCAGATTATCCCGGTTAGGTGCGGTTTTCTGTTTGTTTTGCCCGGAGTGAATTGCGTTATTTTAGCGCTCATGATTTTAGCATTTTATTCTCGCCGTCTGCAATACTGCAATGCCGTGTAAAAACTCAGGGGGGCGTTTGCGAGCTGTTGTCTTGGAAGTCTAATACCTTCGCGGTTCAACGTGTTTCATTTGAAAATTGTTGAAACGCATAGGCATGTACAGTACTGTAACAGTGTCACATTTTGGCATATACAGTGCTCTCCCCTCGCTCAGGATAATTAACTGCACTTGTAAAACATACTGGACACCTAACAAGCTCCTATTGAACCCCCAAAATAACCACAACATATACATAAGCATATGAGTGTCACAGAGGAGTGCTTCTGAGCATGGCAATATATATTAAAAATCAGAGACAGAACATAAAACACAGACAGAGCTCAGTTTTTAGCACATCCAGTGAAACTCATACACGGTACAGTGCCTAAATATATATGTATAAATATCAAGTAAAATGGTCTTTTAGTTTAACATTTTTGGCCAAAATTGTTGTAAGCCCCTGAGCCAACTGCACGGCAGACCACAATTCAGGGGTCCCTAACGCTAATATAAATTCTTAATAACCTGTGTAGTAACAGGAAGAATGATTTATAGTAAATCTGTCATTATTAGTTGCAAAGTTCTAAGTCTGATTGAAGCTTTTAATAACCTGTACATTACCAGGAAAAGCACTCTGTATTAGAGTTGTCACAACCATACTGCAAGCCAGCAAGTTCCCCTGAGTGGAAGATGCTATGGAGTGAGCCCTTAACCATTTAAATCATTTAAATGTGGGAGGGGGTGAGCTAAAAGAACATTTTACTTGATATTTATTCATATATATTTAGGCACTGTACCGTGTATGAGTTTCACTGGATGTGCTAAAAACTGAGCCCTGTCTGTGTTTTATGTTCTGTCTCTGATTTTAAATATATATTGCCATGCTCAGAAGCACTCCTCTGTGACACTCATATGCTTATGTATATGTTGTGGTTATTTTGGGGGTTCAATATGAGCTTGTTAGGTATCCAGTATGTCTTACAATTGTTGTTCAGCTAGTCTTGGCTGATTGGAGGTTAGCTCACCCCCTCACACATTTAAATGGTTAAGGGCTCACTCCATAGCATCTTCCACTCAGGGGAACTTGCTGGCTTGCAGTATGGTTATGACAACTCTAAAACAGAGTGCTTTTCCTGGTAATGTACAGGTTATTAAAAGCTTCAATCAGACTTAGAACTTTGCAACTAATATTGACAGATTTACTATAAATCATTCTGCCTGTTACTACACAGGTTATTAAGAATTTATATTAGCGTTAGGGACCCCTGAAATGTGGTCTGCCGTGCAGTTGGCTCAGGGGCTTACAACAATTTTGGTCAAAAATGTTAAACTAAAAGACCATTTTACTTGATATTTAT